>NC_064253.1:31531961-31838419 GCF_003254725.2 Canis lupus dingo | reverse complement strand
TACTTTTAATTTTTAATTTACCTTTAACTTTACATTTATCTTTAAATAATTATAAATGATTCATTATTTTTTAAAATAATAATAATAAATTTTTTAAATAATAAAATTATTTTTTTATTTTTTCCTCCTCAATAAGTTGTTCATTGTCTTTGTGTAATCTTTAGATGGTTTTTTGTCTATCTTTACTGATTTCTTGAATTTTATTTAATGTCCTGAAAACAATACTTTTTCATATCATTGTCTATATACTCCTATTCCTTATTGTTTTATTTATTTTTTCCTTATTAATTTTACAGTGATAAATATTTCAAATTTGATGGAGTTAAAAGTACAAATATGCATCTCTTATTACTTGTATTTGGTTTATATAATTAGGATATCTTTTTTCCAAAAGGAAAAATCCCTCCTTTATACTATTCTACTAGATCCCAGGTCACTCTGCACCCCCAAGTATTTTTATGCTATCTTAGGCTGTGCAGAATATAAAATTCATCCTTGACATTCCTAATGATCCATAACTCATGAGTAATAACCCATTATTAAATCTCAAGCCTTATTGGATAGTAAAAGTTCATAAGTCTCCACTAAGTTCTTCTCTTGGAATTTCTGGCTCAGAAATGAGTTTTGAGCCTGTAGCAAGAGCATAGGATAATAAAAAACAGAGGGACTAGCTATGGTCTTATTTTCACCTCCAATCTTTAAACCAAATCTATAAATATTTAATATGGTACTAATTATGGTTTCCTTAGTTTAACCAGAATGCACCTTTTAAATTTTATAAAATATTTTATTTTAAAGAGAGAGAGAATTTATGCAAGTTAATATAAAATAAATAAATTTTGTTTCCATGTAGCGTTGTCTATGTCTATTATAGTGGTAAATGAGATGAAGAAAAATACCTTTTTAAATATCCTGTTAACATATGGAAGTATTTTTCAAGCTCTCTTTATTGAAGATTAATTGTTCCTTTTTAAAATAGTGTATATTCATGGGACGCCTGGGAAGCTTAGTGGCTGAGCGTTTGCCTTCAGAGCAAAGATTCTGCCAAGCAGGAGACGCTCCCTTTTAAGTTCCCATGCGGGTTGTGTCTTGTGTCGCCTTCCCTCCTGACTTGCACAGACTTGCAATGCTGTGTGTTCGCAGGGAGCAAATATCTCATGCCAAACAGCCCTGCCACCCCCACTCAGTTTTAGAATAAGACAAGGTGGTGCTGAAGAGTATATCTAAAACACTTCTTCCTAGAGGCCCACATCTGGTATGTCTGAGGCCACCCCTGCAACGGCACTAAGATGAGTGGTTGTGACATTGTATTCCTAACAATTGCTATTTGGATTATTTCCTTTTTTCTTTTTCTATTATGGATAATAGCACAGAGGCAAACTCGGCTAAAGCCTTCATCTCTCTCTCTCTCTCTCTCTCTCTCTCTCTTTTTAAAGATTTTATTTATTCATTCATGAGAGACACAGAGAGAGAGAGAGAGGCAGAGACACAGGCAGAGGGAGAAGCAGGCTCCATGCAGGGAGCCCGACGTAGGACTCGATCCCAGGACTCCAGGATTATGCCCTGGGCTGAAGGCAGCGCTAAACCGCTGCGCCACCCAGGCTGCCCTAAAGCCTTCATCTCTATTTTAAAAACATCTTTGCTTTAAAATAGGAAGCAGTTTCTTGAATCTTAATTATGGATAAGTAATATTAGCACAAGCAATGACTTTAATCACTGGTTTAGGGCCAAAAACTCCTCAAAGTGAGAGTTCACATGATCTTGTCCACACCTGGTTTCACAATTTTTAATCTATTGTGGTCAGGCAATCTGACCACAGAGCAGAAGGATCCTAAGCCATGGGCCAAATAATTCCTTAGTTGGAACAGTTTTTCTAAGATAAATTCCTTCTCCCTAGTTCAATGATTTCTGGTTGATTCTGACTAATTACCTTATGTATCATAAGTTAAATGATTGGTTACAATTTGGGGGTAAGAAGACTTCTTTCTTACATAGGTCTTAACGGAGAGTATTTTGTTAGACAGACTGAAGGCTGGGAAATTTCACCTATACATCTAGTTAAACTTGGATGTTACTTATCTAGCAATCCTTTGACTAAAATCTTATGTGCATGAAATGTTTACATTTTATTCTGTGCTAATGTTGCAACATCCTTACAAATTTTCCAACTTTGATTTTGTATTTCAAAATAACCCAATCTTGGGATCCCTGGGTGGCGCAGCGGTTTGGCGCCTGCCTTTGGCCCATGGCGCGATCCTGGAGACCCGGGGTCGAATCCCACGTTGGGCTCCCGGTGCATGGAGCCTGCTTCTCCCTCGGCCTGTGTCTCTGCCTCTCTCTCTCTCTCTCTCTCTCTCTGTGACTATCATAAATAAATAAAAATTAAAAAAATAAAATAAGCCAATCTTTTTCCTCTGATAATAAATGGTTATATTTAATATAAAATATAAAACATGTAAGATATTTAAAATAAATATACACTTATTTAGTATTTAAAACAAATAAAATTTTTTAAATAAATTTAAGTAAATTCATATAAATATTTTAATGGAGCATTCAAAATAAATAAATTTATTTAAATGAATTTAATTAAATAAAATATTTTAAATAAATAAGATTTATTAAAATGAGCAAATTTAAAGAAAATAATATTGGTATTTAACAGTAAGTTTAAAAATTTAAAATACTATTAATATTTGATATTTAAATAATACTTAAATAAAATTGAACTAAATAAGATTGTCTATGATTTAAACTAAATATAATTTTTTCAGGGATGCCTAGGTGGCTCAGCGGTTGAGCATCTGCCTTTGACTCAGGGTGTGATTCCAGGATACCGGGATTGAGTCCCACATTGGCTTCCTACATGGAGCCTGCTTCTCCCTCAGCCTGTGTCTCTGCCTTTCTCTCTGTGTGTCTTTCATGAATAAATAAATAAAATCTTTAAACTAACTTTTTCAAAGATCATTTGAAATTTAGAAATTAGTAACCAATTACTTCAATTTATACTTTTCATTATTAATACTTTTTGTACTTTCTTGCCTGGATAATGCATCATACCTAAAAAACTCAGTCTAGGCAAGGCATCATCTCAGTTAACCTATGACCAATATCAGCCTCACTCTCTTCATGGACTTTGAATTCTCTCTTCAAGGTTCTAATACAACTACCTTATGTTTATGAATAGATATATCCTTGCTAGAGAAAAATTGTCAAATGAACTGTTTATGTAATTCAAACAAAAATTAAGATTAATACTATTATGTGATCATATTTATAATTACTATGTTTATATTTGATATTCTTTATTTTTTTAATTTCTTGAGAAGAAAAGTGATTTTAAGAAAATTTAGAAATTCAGGATCCCTGGGTGGCTCAGCGGTTTAGCGCCTGCCTTCGGCTGAGGGTGTGATCCTGGAGTCCGGGATCAAGTCCCACATCGGGCTCCCTGCATTGGAGCCTGCTTCTCCCTCTGCCTGTGTCTCTGCCTCTCTCTCCCTCTCTCTGTGTATCTCATGAATAAATAAATAAAATCTTAAAAAAAAGAAAATTTAGAAATTCATAATTATACATTGTACTCAATTTTTACTTTTGTTTATTATGTGGTATTGAGTAGAAATTGGAATGTGTGGTATTGAAGATTGCAGGTGCCCATATTTATTTGTGGAATGACCTCAAGCATTGAACATGAATATATGATAGATATAGAAAAAAGAAAACAGGAAACACATGGACTTGCGCTGCTATTAAATCTATGTAATGTCATTTGAATCATATCTAAATGATTTCTTAGTACTTGCTACTGTCACCCTGACTTCTATATACAAATAGATGTTAAAACTGATTAAGTACTCATTAATTCTGATTTCATTTGATCTGTTCCTGCTGACTTTGTGTTTAGTGACAAGAGTTGCACATATGCTAGACAATTCAGGGTGTCAAGAAAGTCAAAATTCATATCTTTTCCACTTGCTCAAATATTTCTGCAAATAGATTCACTCCATCTGTTCTTCGTGCTCACAGATAAGCTACAATGTTCATAATGGAGTTTGAAAACATATCCTAGTAATGAAAGATTGGCCTGAGAAAACTTTAAGAAGGAATGAATATAAATTTAATGATAATTTTAGTGCTAATTACTATTGTACTTTCAGAACCTGAATTCATCTCAAGGGTAATGTTTTCCTCATAACAATATTTTATTCCTCAACTACCAGCCTTCTAAATCCTGACATATCTAATTTTTATCATGTCGTCTAAAGAAGCACACCTCATGTCACTTTTCTGCCTTAAGGAGAACAGATGTTTTTATTAAAATGCAACCGTTTCCACCCATTACTACTCAGTGCTTCATAAAGGTTTCACATTACCACACACTGTTGACCAGGTTCATGCTGTCATTTGAAGTGGGAGACAAACGTGGATGTAATCATAAGCAGAGGGGAGAAATTCACTGTTAGCTGAACCTACAGAATTTTCTACCCTCAGCATTAGCTATGTAATATAGTGGCTCGGAGAGCAGTAGAGAGAGAAGTGAGAGCAATCAGCTGGCTTTCATTCAGTGAGATGGAAGAGCCTGTCAAAGACACCAACAACTAATCAGCTGCCGACACTGATTGATGCTTTTGCTTGCATTCAAATCTATCACAGTAACCAAGTAATGTCTATGGTTTACCCAGTGGATAGATAAACTGGAGCTAATATATAGCTTCTAAGCAAATAGATCATTAATTCTGTTTAATAGGTGGGGGCTAAAGCTTAAATCTTCTTCCAAATAGCAACCTTTCCTTTAGTGGGGGTGGGGGGCGGAGGCAAGTTATGGTCAACTAGGCAATTCTGATATTTTTTACAAGTGACAAATTTGCTGTGTTAGATTTTATTTCAGCTTGCACTTTGCAATCGTCACTTGCTATTAAATCTATCAGAAATTTATTAACATGTTAATTAAAATGGCTGAAGAAGATAAGAATTGATAGACTGAAGGAGTCAGAGGATTGTTTTTGTATATTCTTTCCTGGAGTTAAAATTATATTTCTCCATCTGAATTTATGTTAATTTTTTTTCTTTTTTGTGAGATGATTTTTTAAAAAAACTTTTAGTCGCTGAGTTAATTACATTTTATTATTACTTGGTTTCTAATTAATTGCAGGGCATATCATAGAATGGCTTCTTCATGGCTTATAAATCCAACATTTTTCACCAATCAGCATCAAAAAAGATGGTTTGAAGCATGAATTGTCAAGTGATAATTTGAGGCATAATTAAAAGACATACCAAGGTTTCTATTAAAGTGAAGTCAGATCTGACTAACTAGGACAGGTATAAAGAGATATAGTTTCAAAAGTTTCATGAGACAGCTAAGAGTATTTTGGGAAGCATCAAATTTTTCAGGTATCAGGGTTATTTATTTTTTATTTTTTTATTTATGATAGTCACAGAGAGAGAGAGAGAGAGAGAGAGAGAGAGGCAGAGACACAGGCAGAGGGAGAAGCAGGCTCCATGCACCGGGAGCCCGACGTGGGATTCGATCCCGGGTCTCCAGGATCACGCCCTGGGCCAAAGGCAGGCGCCAAACTGCAGTGCCACCCAGGGATCCTAGGGTTATTAATAAAATAATTTGTTCCAAAATATTTATTTAGAAATCTCCACAGAAAGAATATTTTTTTACAGGCGCCTGGGTGGCTCAATTGGTTAAGCGGCTGGCTGCCTTCAGCTCAGATTATAATCCTGGGGTTGTGGGATGGAGTTTCTCTGTCCTTGGGCTCTCTGCTCAGCGGAGAGTCTGCTTCTCCCTTTGCCCCTCCCCCACTCATGCTCTCTCTCTTTTTCTCTTTCTCACATGCTCTTCCTCTCAAATAAATAAATAAAATCTTAAAAAAAAGAATCTCTTTAACCAATAAAAGTAAAACAAGTGAATTTTTATTATGTCAATAATAAATACAATTTCCTTTTTGCCAGTTTTCCCCTTCCTTTATGGTCCCTTTCACTATTCCACATATGAATGAAACCATATGCGAAATTGACTTATTTCACTCAGCATAATACTCTCCAGTTCCATCCAGGTTGAAGCAAAGGATAGGTATTAATCCTTTCTGATGGCTGAGTAATATTCCATTGCGTATGTATCCTCAATAAATAGTGTTGGGAAAATTGGACAGCCACGTGCAGAAGAATGAAACTGGGCCATTCTTTTACACTAGACACAAATATAAACTCCAAATGGTTGAATGATATAAATGTGAGACAAGAACCCATCAAAATCCTAGAGGAGAAAATAAGCAACAACTTTTTTGAACTTGGCCACAGCAACTTCCTGCAAGACACACCTAGGAAGGCAAGGGAAAGAAAAACAAAAATAAATTGTTGGGACTTCAAGATAAAAAGCTTCTGCAGAGCAAAAGAAACAGTCAACAAAACTAAGAGACAACCTAAGGAATGGGAGAAGATATTTGTAAATGACATATCAGATAAAGGTCTAGTATCCAAGATCTATAAAGAACTTATGATACTCAACACCCCAGAAACAAACAATTCAGTCAAGAAATGAGCAGAAGATATGAACCAGACATTTCTCTAAAGAAGACCCACATATGGCCAACAAGCACATATAAAAATGCTCCATATCACTTTCCATCAGGGAAATACAAATAAAAACCACAATGGGATTCCACCTTACACTGGTGAGAATGGTTAAAATTAGCAAGACAGGAAACAACAAACGTTGGTGATGACGTGGAGAAAGGGGAACCCTCTTGCAATGTGGTGGGAATGCAAGCTGGTGGAGCCACTCTGGGAAATAGTGTGGAGATTTCTCAAGAAGTTAAAAACAGAGCTACTCTACAATTCAGCAATTGCACTACTGGGTATTTATCCCAAAGATTCAGATGTAGTGAAACAATGGGACATCGGCACCCTAATGTTCATATCAGCGATTTCCACAATAGCCAAACTGTGGAAGAAATCATGATGTTCTTCAAAAGATGAATGGATAAAGTATACACACACACACACACACACACACACACACACATATTGCTCTGGGTAACATTGACATTTTCACAATATTAATTCTTACAAACCATGAGCATGGAATATTTTTCCATCTCTTTGTGTCTTCCTCAATTTCTTTCAGAAGTATTCTGTAGTTTTTAGGGTATAGATCCTTTACCTCTTTGGTTAGGTTTATTCCTAGGTATCTTATGCTCTCGGGTGCAATTATAAATGGGATTGACTCCTTAATCTCTCTTTCTTCAGTCTCATTGTTAGTGTACAGAAATACCACTGATTTCTGTGCATTGATTTTGTACCCAGCCACATTGCTGAATTGCTGTATGAGTTCTGGCAATCTTGGGGTAGAGTCTTTTGGGTTTTCTATATACAGTATCTAGTCATCTATGAACAGGGAGAGTTCGACTTCTTCTTTGCCAACTTGAATGCCTTTTATTTCTTTTTGTCATCTGATTGCTGAGACTAAGACCCCCTAGTACTATGTTGAACAACAGTGGTGAGAGTGCACCTGACTGTCATGTTCCTGATCCTAGGGTAAAGGCTCTCAGTTTTTTCCCATTGAGAATTATATTCTCTGTGGGCTTTTCATAAATGGCCTTTATGATATTGAGGAATGTTCCCTCTTTCCCTACACTTTGAAGAGTTTTAATCAGGAATGGATACTGAGTTTTGTCAAAAGCTTTCTTTGCATCTATTGAGAGGATCATATGGTTCTTGTCTTTTCTTTTATTGATGTGATGTATCTCATTGATTGGTTTATGAATGTTGAACCACCCTTGCATCCCAGGGATAAATCCTACTTGGTTGTGGTGAATAATCCTCTTAATGTACCGTTGGCTCCTCTTGGCTAGTATGTTGGTGAGAATTTTTTTTAAAGATTTTATTTATTTATTCATGAGAAAGAGAGAGAGAGAGTGAGAGAGAGAGAGAGAGGCAGAGACAAAGGTAGAGGGAGTAATAGGCTCCATGCAGGGAGCCTGACATGGAACTCGATCCCAGGTCTCCAGGATCATGCCCTGGGCTTCAGCGGTGCTGAACTACTGAGCCACCCAGGCTGCCCGGTGAGAATTTTTTCATTCAAGTTTATCAGGGATATTGGTCTGTAATTCTCCTTTTTGGTGGGATCTTTGTCTGGTTTTGGGATCAAGGTAAATCTGGCCTCATAGAACAAGTTTGGAAGTATTCCCTCCATTTCTACCATTGGAAACAGCTTTAGTAGAATAAGTATTATTTCATCATTAAATGTTTGGTGGAATTTCGCTGTGAAGCCATCAAGCCATGGGCTTTTGTTTCTTGGGAGGTTTTTGATGACTATTTCAATTTCCTCACTGGTTATTGGTTTGTTCAGGTTTTCTATTTCTTCCTGTTTTAGTTTGGATAATTTATAGGTTTCCAGGAATGCATCCATTTCTTTGTATTTTTAATATACTATACCATACCAAACAACTTTGGAATTACTGTTTGCTATATAATGAATATGGAAATTCAGATATTAATAAGCATCAGACTTTTCACTTAAAAAGATACAGCGGGAAAACATGATTAAAAATTATGTGGGGGACGATGGAAACCTATCTGGCCAGTAATCAAAATAAACTAATTCAAACATAGGATGGCATGGTACCATATAAAGGTTAGTGACAGATACCTGGGTATACTGATAAAAGGCTCTATTTTAATTGAATATGTCAATGTAAATCATTCCATCATTTAAAAATCTCTTAAGCAATCTGTAAAGGAAGTCATAAAAGAACTGTCATTCCTTGATCTTGTCAGTCTAATTTTGGAAACTATCTTCATAAAAGATTGCAAAATATACACAAAAAGCAAAAACAAAATGTATTACAGAACAACTAAAAATAGATTACTATTGGCAGAAAACTTCCACTAATGTTCAAGAATTGGGGAATGATTAAGCAAACTGTACTGGCACATTCCACCATGATTCAATTGGGCTCATGATGCTATGTTTAAAAAAAAGAAATATATATTTTATAGGAATATTAAGTAAATATTCATGTTACATAGTGGTTTGTTACTATTTATATATTTACATGAATATACTTGAAATATTTTTTAAGATTTCATTTATTTGAGAGAAAGAGGGAAAGAGCATGAGTGGGAAGGAAGGGGCAGAGGGGAAGGGAGAAATAAGCTTCCCACTGAACAGGGAGCCTGAAGTGGGACTGAATCCCAGGACCCTGGAATCATGAGTGGAGACAAAGGCAGATGCTTAACTGACTAAGCAACCCAGGTGCCTCATATACTTGAAATATTTTAAAAGTTCATTTAGGAATGTATTCTTTGAATTCCCAATAATAGAACTTAGGAATCAAATAAATTCAGGCAATATTTTATATGAATCTCTTGCTATCTCATTACCTGATATCTGAAACTCAATATTTGGATAATGCAATATACCTAAGTATTTAAACTTACCATCCAAATGAACATTACTTTGATTTAAGAAACAAGATACAATATGAATAGTAGGTCATTCCTGTATATATAAATATTAGGATTTGCCTTGGATAGTAGGAATATGGTCTGCTTTTTCCCTGCTTCTATATTTATGAAAATTTATAATGAATAGTAATTTTTTTGTGTTGATGGAGAAATAACACTTGAGAGGAAGGGAGAATTTCATAATAGACTAGATCGGTTGGCAACATAATTCAATATACTTTCAGTCCCTTCATGCTTTCTGACATCTCTTTTCTCATCTCTAAAATATATCCAAATCTGTTATGTTTGTACCTTACCTATGTCTACATTAGGCTGATACTCTCTGTGTGTCTCCAACTGCAGAATAGGCTGGAATATAAGCTGCAGTTGGGCTATACAAAAGAATTTAGAGACCATTATACTAAAAGGCAAAGAATCTGATGCAAGTACTGAAAATCCTTCCAGGAATTGATAGGCCCTTTCATCTGAAGAGTCAGAGGAAAGTCCTGTACAGTTTCCAGGAAACTGATTCTGGCAAGGAACTAAATGGTCAAAGGCTGAGATACTCCATTTAGAAAATATGCAATTGAAAAACACTTGTCCTGTTGATAAGAATGAATGCCAGTTAGATACATTTTCTCATTTGTCCTTTATAAGAAGTTGTCAAAAGCAAAACAAAAGAAACATTATTTAAATAAGAAACATTTCCACTTAATATAGGTAAGCCAGAATCCAAGAAACAATTGATAAATAATACCTATTCACTTATGACCCACTCCATCTTTGCACATAAAGAGCAATCAATACTGTAATTCAACAATGAAAATAAACCATGAGGATAAATCTTGTACTTAATTTAGTAAGTACATAAATTAATACATACATATGGGCTAGGGACAAATAGAATGTAAATTTAATTTGAAACCAAAGGTAAAATGACTACTCAAGAAAGCTTTCCATAAAATCGGGTACAATTTCTAAAGGAAAGCAGCAGCAACATTTGCTCTGATTGTAGTTAAAACAAGTAAGAAAACAAAAGATCCATCACATCCCTGAGAAAATAAACCAGGAACTCAAGAGAAACAGATCTTCTGAGGTACTTCTACTTGGGAGTTATCCCTTGATGGAATCACTAACAATAGGTGTAATGAGAATCTATGTCTTCTGAGAGCATGATGTTCACAGCAACAAGAGCTGTGACCTGTAAACCAGAATTCTACACACAATTCTGTAGCATTATCCTATTCTTGATTTTTAACATCTGAACATCTTACCATATAAAGGAGATGAAAATCATATGAAAACTTCTATACTATTCTTCATGGTAATTGAAATGATACTACATTTTACTTGGTTTTGTCAGGCATATGTAAAATATTTTGTATTCAACATTATATTTATTATTTTATGTCCACCAGCATAACAATTAAGAACATGGAATTTAGAGTTACATCACCTGGTTTTAAATTTTAACTTTGACAATTAATACCTGCATGACACCAAGAAACTAACATTATTTTGCATAACTTAGTTTTTCATTGATAGGGATATTAATAACTTCATATTATTCATAGGGTTTTATGATAAATTAAAATGATACCAACAAAATGCTTTAAAATATCTGAAACTTTTTAATTTGTTTTAATTTTCTTTAGTATATTTCTTTAAGTAGGCTCCACATCCAATGTGGGACTTGAATTCATGACCCTGAGATCAAGAGTCACATGCTCTACTGACTGAGCCAGCCAGGTGTTCCGTATCTGAAATATTTTAAGTGTTCAATAAGTAATAGATTAACATAATAATGATGATGATGATTTTTAAAAATCATTATAAAGTTACTGGTTAATTTTCACAATATCTCTATACAACATTGTGGGTAAGAAAGCTATTCTTTTCATGTTACCAAATATGGAAACAAAGACTCATATAACCATGTGTTGCTCAAAGTGACACTTGGATTAATATCAGTAATAGACAAGAATCAATGGGAATTCGTGGCCTGTTTGCTTCTAGAATTCTGTAGGTGTGGCATTGCTAAATCACATGTTTTCTTTTTCACACAGTGCAGTGCTGGTTACCAGCAAAAACACAAGAGAGTGGATTTACCATCTTCCCAGGAGGCAGTGGTGGAAGCAATCGATGGTGCTATGGTTGCTATAGAACTATATGTGTAACTCACTGCTCATATTACCTAACTTCTCCAATTAGAGAGTGGGCTTCCTAATCTTTAGTCCTCCTTTTCCAGTCCAGTTTTTCCTCCCTTTGCACAGTTTCTAGGACCTGTTACTAAATGTTTTCCTGATGTAAAACTGCAGCCCAGGCAAGGGACTACTCCATAGCAATGGCTGGGATATAATAGATCAGTTGAAATTTTATCTCCAAATTCTAGTCCAGTGAGATTTTCTGACCACTTGCTATTCCCACTTAGCCAGGGAAAAAACAAGATCTATACATGGATACTTCTCCACCCAATCTAGGCACTCATTCCAGGCTCAACATCTCCCCCGACACATACCACTTTGCTTATGTAACTAGTAGTATATACTCTTCTGCTTTTCTCATATTCACTTCCATTTTCTAGCAAGGTGTTCAGAATATGCTCTATATTTAATATATCTTTCATGAATACATGCATATTTAAATCAGCATGATGAACTGTGTAACTAAAACCTGCTGGTCTCAATTTCTGCTTAGCACAGAATGGAACAAATCTGAAAGAGGAAGGGATGAGGAGATGAATGTGGCACTTGAACCATTCTGGCTCTAAAGAGCCTTAACAAAGGTTGTTAACCTTTATTCCTGCCTATTAAAATTATCTTTGCCAAATGATTATTTTAGAAGCCTAGTGGCAGGTGTATTGCTTCTAGCTCACTGATCCTGCAGGGAAACCCACTATCCCACAGCTGGCTTTGCGACTTGTACCATAGATTAAATTGCTTGGTTAGAGGGGAAATCAATTGCTATTTTTACAAAAACTTCACAAATGCTTGCAATCTACAATCTAATCAAAATCTAAAAGCCCCTTGTAGATTAGTTTTATTGGCTCGCTCTATACTGCAGAACTGATGACATTTCTCACAAAACCCTGTGCTGCCTCATTTCTTTCAACTACAGGGCTGATTTTCCTTATACTTACCAGGAGGAAATGAGTCCTTGAACAGTTGTTCATCTTCAGGGTATTATTTTTTTATCCTTTTTTTTTAAATGCAGCCAAATTATTTGTTTCTTATATGCAACATTCTATTTCTACAGACATTTACACAAATTTATTCATGGCAGTGGATAGAAACCACACCTATCAGCAAAAATAATTGCTTATCACTTTGGAATCACTTAAAAGGGCACCAAACACTCATTCAATAAATATTTACTGAATACCTACCTTGCGTTAGACAAATGGATTATAGGAGTTGAAGAAAATGGATAAAAACTCACTTTTAGAGTGTCAAAGAGAGATTCAACCCATTCACTATTTTCCCCTAAATATATGAATGAAACTTATACATATATAAGACATGTATAAACATATATATGCACATAATATACATATTTCATACCACACAACTACTATATTCTATAACATATATACACATTATATATAATGCATTGACTTGTTAATGAATTATTTAGTACTTAATTACAGCTCACAACATAGGGACTACCTCCTCAACCTCCCACTCACTCATGTGATTGTGCACACTATGGTAGTCAAATTATTTACACTCTTTCTCCATAGCCCTCAATGACTTTCTAAGTAACAAATGGGTTGAATTCACACCACTTGAAATTTTAAAAGGGAGATTGTTTTCTTTTGTGTTAGTGTAAACATGTTTTGTCATAAGCTTTAAGCTTTTTAAGTTTGGGCAATGTTCACAGTGTTGGCACACCCATTACTGAGCAGGGCCAGATTTAATTTAGATACTTTTAAAGTAAAGTTAATAGCAACTTTCTGCAACTGTATTTCAATGTCAGCATTTCATATCCAACTGATTGGATTATAAATGACTGAAGAAAGTACAAGTATTGCAAACGTTTATTTGAATAAACGTTTTTTTTTGCAATGCCTTCCTTCCATGACAGAAATAAACTTCAAATAAAGCTTTATGCATGCACTGCAATGGAAGGATATATTTTAAATACTGAGTCTTGATGTGATTAATTTAATGATCATTTCCAAACCACAACATTATAATGGTGACAAAGAAAAAATAAATAACTAATTGATATGTGACACAGGAAGACTAAAGAGACAGATGGTTCCTATACAATGGCCAAAAAATTGAGAGTACTTGTTCTAGTCTGAGAGTTTTCTGCTGAGTCAGATCATTGTGAGATTCTAGGTTCTACTTAGAACCCAAGTCTCCTTTGCTTAATTGTTTAATACTTAACTTCCTCTAGCAGAAAACTTTGCCCTTTTTCCTTGAAATAACTCTTCTAGGTTTTTTTGGTATATAGACAAAAGCTGCATTAAAATATTGAATTTGGGAATAGTTCTAAACATTACCTCAGCTTTTCACTAACTTAGGAGTCCATGGAAACAGACAAATTTTGTTTTGGTAGTGTCCCTCTCTGTTTCATTACCTCATATGTGTCCGCTCTGTTAGTTCCAGTCACCTAGCACAATGATAATGATACTCTGATTAGTTGTGCAAAATCATCATTAATTGATAGCCCACCACACCATGCCAAACCACTACTCCCTCCATTTTTTGAATAACCTTAGCATCTCAATATCATCATGTCCATTTTTACAGCTTAGATTTTAATGTTGAATGAAATAAAAAAACTATTCTGATAGTCAAATAAGACTAAGTGAAGAAACTGTTAATCAACTTTAAATCTTTCTGCCTCTGGAATCTGTTTTTTACCAAAATATACTCATTTATGTTTTATATATATATAATTTTGATTTGCCAACATATAACACCCAGCGGTCATCCCATCAAGTGCCCTCCTCAGTGTCTATTACCCAGTCACCCCATTCCCCTGCCAGCCTCCCCTTCCACTACCCCTTGTTCGTTTTCCAGAATTAGGAGTCTTTCATGTTTTGTCACCCTCTCTAATTTTTCCCACCCATTTTCCTTCCTTTCCCCTATAATCCCTTTCACTATTTCTTATATTCCCCATATGAGTGAAACCATATAATGATTGTCCTTCTGCGATTGACTTACTTCACTCAGCATAATACCTTCCAGTTCTATCCACGTTGAAGCAAATGGTGGATATTCATTTGTCCTTTCTAATGGCAGAATAATATTCCGTTGTATATATAGACCACATCTTTATCCATTCATTGGTTGATGGACGTCGAGGCTCCTTCCACAATTTGGCTATTGTGGATATTGCTGCTATAAACACTGGGGTGCAAATGTCCTGGTGTTTCATTACATCTGTACCTTTGGGGTAAATACCCAGTAGTGCGATTGCTGGGTCATAGGTTGGCTTTATTTTTAACTCTTTGAGGAACCTCCACACAGTTTTCCAGAATGGCTGTACCAATCCACATTCCCACCAACAGCGCAAGAAGGTTCTCCCTTCTCCACATCCTCACCAACATTTGTTGTTTCCTTCCTTGTTAATTTTCCCCATTCTCACTGGTGTGAGGTGGTATCCGATTGTGGTTTTGATTTGTATTTCCCTGATGGCAAGTGATGCGGAGCATTTTCTCATGCACTTGTTGGCATCTAGAAGACGTCTATGTCTTTGGTGAAATTTCTGTTCATGTCTTTGCCCATTTCATGATTGGATTGCTTGTTCCTTTGCTGTTGAGTTTAATAAGTGCTTTATAGATCTTGGATACTAGCCCTTTATCTGATAGATCATTTGCAAATACCTTCTCCCATTTTGTAGGTTATCTTTTAGTTTTGTTGACTGTTTCTTTTGCTGTGCAGAAGCTTTTTATCTTAAGTCCCAATAATTCATTTTTGCTTTTGTTTCTTTTGCCTTCATAGATGTATCTTGCAAGAAGTTGCTGTGGCCAAGTTCAAAAAGGGTGTTGCCTGTGTTCTCCTTTAGGATTTTGATGGATTCTTGTGTCACATTTAGATCTTTCATCCATTTTGAGTCTATCTTTGTGTATGGTGTAAGAGAATGGTCTAGTTTCATTCTTCTGCATGTGGCTCTCCAATTTTCCCAGCACCATTTATTGAAGAGACTGTCCTTTTTTCCAGTGGATATTCTTTCCTGCCTTGTTGAATATTAGTTAACCATAGAGTTGAGGGCCCATTTCTGGGTTCTCTATTCTGTTCCATTAATCTCTGTGTCTGTTTTTGTGCAAGTACCACACTGTCTTGATGATCACAGCTTTGTCATACAACTTGAAATTCGGCATTGTGATGCCCCTGGCTTTGGTTTTCATGGCTTATTATTATTCCCCTGGCTATTTGGGGTCTTTTCTGATTCCATACAAAGCTTATGCTTATTTTTTCTATTTAGCTTTTATTGAGTGATTAATACCTGGCTTGGTTTATGATATGCTGTAGCAACATAATGGTGAGCAAAACAGGCCCTAAGCAGCCATAAAGTTAGAGCAAATTTATTATTCTTCCCATTGGCATTTTTATCTCATATGACTTCTTAAAGTAGTATGCTAACCCAATATATTGCATCTATAAAACCACAATTTTAACCTCGATGGAACAGAAACATTTGGGAATTTTTGGTTGCTGTTTATTTGTTGGATCTAAATTCGAATCCACAAGTTTTTATTCTGCCCTTTGACCAAAATCATTCTTGCTGAATTTGCTCAACAATGTGGAAAGAGTATATCGACCTCTTATAATGTAAGAGGCATAGTTTTCCAATTATTATACCAGAAACTCACCACCTGGAAGATTGATCGGGTTCTTATAATTTTTTGAAGGGCCATTTATTACAGTTATGTTTCTTTATCTTTTAGCCAATTAATATATTTATACTACATAAAGCTTTAGTAAAGCATGGAAAACCTGGAGGTCAATCTTGAACTCTATAATTCTCTTATAAATCAAAACTTATTCATGTTTTGCCTGATGCAGCATTATGTTCTCTATGATTCCTAATGACATAAATGTAACTATTTAGCATAAGCCTATTTATCATGAATGATTCACTTAATTATCCTAATACTAAAACAGTGTAAACAGCAACAACCACTATAATTTTCAAATTTGGATGTATAAATGAAAATCTCACTGAAAAAGTATCCTTTGGATTCAAAATCATGCCAATATCTTAAAATAATTGAAATAATTGCTGGACCAGTGATGTCCTCTTGTTTGCTCATTGTAAATTTGCAAATGTAGAAAATATTGAAGGATAGTCTGATTATGGGTTTATGTGTGAATGTTTGTGGTGATGGGAGCTACCCAAAGTACTTCAGCTACAGCCACGTGGATACAATTTGTGAACTGTGGGAGATTCACGAAGGTTATTCATAATATTGTGTTATCTGTAATCCAGGAAATTTGTTCAGGAGAAAAAAAGTAAGATGATTAAGTACATAAATGAATACCCCTACAAGCACATACAAGTAATCACACGCTAAGGATCAAATATAAACATCTATACAGAGTTTTCTCTTCTAACAGCTCAAGTACTCTATTTTATAACAGCTCAAGTTATTCTGCCTGTGAAAAACAAATAAGCTACGTTTACATGAATCTAGTATAAAATTTAATTAAGCATTTTTGCCTATTTACCATAGCTAGATTTTAGTGAACTAGTAATGACATTCAGTATACAGTGGATATATACACATTGCATATTATATATAAATAGGCCTATTTAGAATAGAAATTTAGAATAATCACAGATAAAGAAAAGTGTACCATTCTAAATTTTAAGTAAACTTGTCTTTTTATTATAATAATGTTATAAGTAATTCCCAATATGTAGACAGCAGCCTGTACATGACTTAAGGAGATGACAGGTTATAAAACATAATACTTGGAATGCCCAGGTGGCTTAGCAGTTGAGCGTCTGCCTTTAGCTCAGGGCCTGATCTCAGAGTCCTGGGATCAAGACCCACATTGGGCTTCCTGCATGGAGCCTGCTTCTCCCTCTGCCTATGTCTCTGTCTATCTCTCTCTCTGTGTCTCTCATAAATAAATAAATAAATAAATAAATAAATAAATAAATAAATAATCTTTTAAAAACCTAATACTCCTATGAGGAAAATTATTTCATTCTAGGCAGCAAGAGATTTCTGTGTGTGGAAATACAATGTTCTCTTAACAGTGCCAGCAAATATCAGTGTGATTCTTTGTTCCATAACTAAACTTAATTCCATCAAGAAAGCTCTCACAAATAATGGTTGTGGGCAAATATGGAGGGGAGACTGCTCATTATATTCCAACTTATGTGAACTGGGTAAAGGTTTTAACTGGCATTTATAAAAATACTTCTCCGTTAAAGAACAGGAGAACGAGAGAGAGAGAGAGAGAGAGAGAGAGAGAGATTCTGAATTCTAAAGAAACAATTCATAAATCTTTAAAACAATACTGAGTACTTCAAGGTAGTTAGAATAAATAGGTTAAACTGGGACTGATGAGATAGGGGTCTTTAAAGAGGACAAATAAAAGCTTGTTTGAGGTTTTCCAATATGTAATCTGCTTGTATTCCAAAAGTACGAAAACCTTTGTAATTAAATACTTCTGGTCTATTTCTTTCCTTTTTTAAAAAGATTTATTTATTTATTTATTTATTTATTTATTTATTTATTTATTTATTATAGACAGAGAGAGAGAGACAGAGACACAGGAAGAGGGAGAAGCAGGCTCCATGCCGGGAGCCAGACGTGGGACTCGATCCCGGGGCCTAGGATTGCGCCCTGAGCCAAAGGCAGGCGCTAAACTGCTGAGCCACCCAGGGATCCCCTGCTCTATTTCTTTTAATGAATATTTTTCCTTTCTAAAAAATACCAGATTTAGGTAGCTGTTCATGAATATATTAGACTCATTTATCTTAGAGAAATTTGAAGAGTTTTAGCTTGCTATCTCTTCTAATTATAGAAATTAACCAAAAGAACTGTTTGAATAATAGATGTTTACTATCTATCAACTGGAGACTTAAAACATAGAATACAGAATTTCACCTATTTTCTTCTGATCTGTTTAAGTCTAACTAATGAAATCTATGTTTTGTTTACTCAGATTATTTTAATGGAACACAACTCAAAGGCTACCTTTCTTTATTCCTTCCCTCCTTAAGATTTTATTGATTCTATGGCCCAGGAATGGGAGAAATGAGTGTTATAGTCCATGAACATGGTTTATTTTTTTAAATGGCACTTAATAATGCTTTAGATATGTCTGTAGATTTATTTATAACTATCATTGTTTATTATCTTCTTATGTATAGTATATGTTTACTATTTACCTAATAACATTTTTGATAATATAAGTAAATACATGTAATTTTTGTATCAACTCAGTTTATATATCTGTATCCAGTTCAGTTGCTTAATTAACTTATTAGGCATAATTAGTTAATTAAGCAATCCAAGGTTGCTTGGATTTCTCTTTGAATATGAATAATATTTCATTTTATGTACATATACTATATTTTGCTCATCTATTTATCTTCCCATGGACATTTGGACTGCTTCCTATTTTAGCTATTGTGAATAATGCTGCTATGAACATGGGTGTGGAAATACCTCTTTGAGATCCTGCTTTCACTTATTTTGGTTATAAAACCAGAAACAGAATTGATAGATTGCTTGGTAGTTCTATTTTTAATTTTTGAGAAGCAATCAGATTGTCTGCCACACTGTTGGCTCTATTATTTTACATATCTACCTCATATTAGTGTGTGAGGGTTATAATTTTTCCACAGCCTCACCACTATTTGCTCTTTTTTTTTGTCATTTGTTAATCAAAAAACTTTTTTAGTAGTAGCCACCCTAATGAATGTGAAGTGGTATCTCATAGTTTTCATTTGTATTTTCTGAAAATAGCAATGATGAGCATTTTTTGGTGTGATTATAGGCCATGTGTATATCTTTCTTTAGAGAAATATTCAAGTCCTTTGCTCACTTTTGAATTGGGTTGCTTTTTGTTGTTGGATTTTCGGAGTTTGCTATCTACTTGGATATTAATCTTTTACAATCTATGACTTGCAAAATATTTTCTCTTATTCTGTGGATTGCCTTTTTACTCTAATAGTGCCTTTTGGTGCACAAAATGTTAATATTTTCATGTAATTAAATGTAATTTCATCTAATCCAGTTTGTCTATTTTTTTTTCTTTTGTTGCCTGTGCCTTTGTTATCATATCTAAGAAATTATTGACAGGCCTAATGTCATGAAGCTTTTAGATTAATGTTTTCTTCTAAGAATTTTATCGTGTAAGTTGTAATTTATGTCTTAGATCATTTTGAGTTGTTTTATATGTAGTATTTGATAAGTATGAAAGTTATTTCTTCTGCATGTGGATATCCAGTTTTCCCAGCAACATTATTGAAAAGATAGTGCTTTTGTCATTGAATATTCTTGACACCTTCGTCAAAAATTACTTGACCCATTTATGTGATGGTTTGTTCCTGTTCTATTTTATTCTATTGATCTGTACATCTACTTTTATCTGCAGCCACATGTTTTGATACTGTAGCTTTGCAGTAAATGAAATTAGGAAGTATAAATCATTTAACTTTGTTATTGTTATTATATTTTTTCAATATTATCTTGGGTATTTGGGGTCACTTGAGGTTCCATATGAATTTTAGAATGAGTTATCTTATTTTTGCAAAAGTATCATGGGTTTTGATAGGGACTGCACCGCATCTGTAGATCACAATATTATCTTCCAATCCATGAATATGGGATGTATTTCTATTTAATATATTTTATGTCTTTCAGCAATATTTTATAGTATTCATTGTACAAATTTTGACCACTTTGATTAAATTAATTCACAAATATTTTATTATTTTTGATGTTATTATGCATATAATTATTTCCATAATTTCTTTCCAGATTGTTCATTATTAGTGTATAGAAATACAATTTTTTTTGCATGTTGACTCTGTATCCTGCTACTTTGTACCTGAATAAATTTATTAGTTCTAACATTTTTTTTTTTAATCTTGGGGAGTTTCTACATATAAAATCATATCATCTGTAAACAGGGATAATTTTGTTTCTTTCTTTCCAACTTGGATATATTTTCTTTTTTCCTTCCTCCCTTCCTTCCTTCCTTCCTTCCTTCCTTCCTTCCTTCCTTCCTTCCTTCCTTCTTCTTTCCTTCCTTTCTTTCTTTCTTCTTTTTCTCTTTCTATTTTTTTTTTCCCTCTGATTAGAACTTCCAGTATGATGTTGAATAGAGGTGGTAGAAGTAGGTCAGATGTTAGAAGAAAAACGTTTTTTTAAAACAAATTTATTTTTTATTGGTGTTCAATTTACCAACATAGAGAATAACACCCAGTGCTCATCCTGTCAAGTGCCCCACTCAGTGCCCGTCACCCATTCACCCCCATCCCCCACCCTCCTCCCCTTCCACCACCCCTAGTTCGTTTCCCAGAGTTAGGAGTCTTTATGTTCTGTCTCTCTTTCTGATATTTCCCACACATTTCTTCTCCCTTCCCTTATATTCCCTTTCACTATTATTTATATTCCCCAAATGAATGAGAACATATAATGTTTGTCCTTCTCCAATTGACTTACTTCACTCAGCATAATACCCTCCAGTTCCATCCACGTTGAAGCAAATGGTGGGTATTTGTCATTTATAATAGCTGAGTAATATTCCATTGTATACATAAACCACATCTTCTTTATCCATTCATCTTTCGATGGACACCGAGGCTCCTTCCACAGTTTGACTATTGTGGACATTGCTGCTATAAACATCAGGGTGCAGGTGTCCCGGCATTTCATTGCATCTGTATCTTTGGGGTAAATCCCCAACAGTTCAATTGCTGGGTCGTAGGGCAGGTCTATTTTTAACTCTTTGAGGAACCTCCACACAGTTTTCCAGAGTGGCTGCACCAGTTCACATTCCCACCAACAGTGTAAGAGGGTTCCCTTTTCTCCGCATCCTCTCCAACATTTGTGATTTCCTGCCTTGTTAATGTTCCCCATTCTCACTGGTGTGAGGTGGTATCTCATTGTGGTTTTGATTTGTATTTCCCTGATGGCAAGTGATGCAGAGCATTTTCTCATGTGCATGTTGGCCATGTCTATGTCTTCCTCTGAGATTTCTCTTCATGTCTTTTGCCCATTTCATGATTGGATTGTTTGTTTCTTTGGTGTTGAGTTTAATAAGTTCTTTATAGATCTTGGAAACTAGCCCTTTATCTGATACATCATTTGCAAGTATCTTCTCCCATTCTGTAGGTTGTCTTTTAGTTTTGTTGACTGTATCCTTTGCTGTGCAAATGCTTCTTATCTTGATGAAGTCCCAATAGTTCATTTTTGCTTTTGTTTCTTTTGCCTTCATGGATGTATCTTGCAAGAAGTTACTGTGGCTGAGTTCAAAAAGGGTGTTGCCTATGTTCTCCTCTAGGATTTTGATGGAATCTTGTCTCACATTTAGATCTTTCATCTGTTTTGAGTTTATCTTCAATAAATGATGCTGGGAAAATTGGACATCCACATGCAGAAGAATGAAACTAGACCACTCTCTTTCACCATACACAAAGAAGAAAAACTTTCATTTGAGACTAGATATTAGAAGAAAAAACTATTTTTATACGTGGCTTTTATTACAATTAGTTAATTTTTTTCTATTTCTAGTTGATTTTAGTGTTTTTTATCATGAAAGTTTTGAACCAAATTTTTGTTGAAATTCTCCATGGTTTCATCTGTTTTGTTGATATCTTTATTTTCTTTAACATAAATGACTATTTTAAGGCCTTGTGTGATAACAAAAGGGATCAAATAATTTAAAAATTTTTATTATATTACCCTTCTTTTCATAAGTTTAGTAATGCTTAGGTTTTCATTGGAGGTTTTTCCTTTATAAAATAACTACAAACATTCTGGATGATATCTTCTACCAGAGATGATTCTCTTTGTTTTTGTCAGACATAGTGAAGAACTCATTCCTTCAAGATTTGAGCTGAGTTGGGCTTAGTTGAAGTTTTAATCTATCCATTACTGGTTTATTAAAGTTTATTTCTTTTTTGTTATTTTATCTTAATGTTTATTTCTAGTCTCTTAACTGAGAGTTAATGTGTCTCTTTATCTTTGCCTTAAAAGACTGAAATATTCTCTTCTGTTCGGTGGAAAATTTAACCTTAGCTCTTTAAATTCCTGCCTCTAATTGTGTGTTTGAATTGAAGAACACTTCTCCTTCCAGAAATATATGGTCTTCTAAGCACTGTAGGCTAGTTTCAGTTTAACTTTTGAAAGCCATAGCCTATGGGGTGCATGGGTGGCTCAGTTGGTTAAATGTCTGCCTTCAGCTCGTCATGATCCCAGAACCCCGGGATCTAGTGGGCATTGGCTTTCTGCCCAGCAGGGAGTCTGCTTCTCCTTCTCCCTCTTCTCCCTGCTCATGCTGCTTTCTATCTCTTTCTCTCTCAAATAAATAAATAAAATAAAAAACTGAAAAAGCCTCGGCCTAGTCCTCTGCATACTTCCATAAGCAGCCTTGAACTCAGCAAATCTTTCATGAGGAGGTAAAAGTGTTTCTGTGCTTCCCCAAGTTTCCAGATTGTCAGGCAAAGCCCACACAACTACTGAAGTTCTCCCTGATTTTTTTTTTCCATTTATAGTTCCTCTGAATGAGAAAACAAAATCCTTAGCCTGCACTCAGTCAACACATTCTTCCAGTCAGAACATTGCAAGTAATTGCCCATCTCAGAACAACTTTCCTCTTTCTTGGATTTGAATGATCTTGTCTTCATTGCTTCCATTGATCTCTAATAACTTTATAGTGAGACTTTGTAATTTATCTACTTCTCATTGTGACAGCATAATGCTGCTATTCTTTCTACATTCTACCTAAAACCTGCAATCCATAAACTTGATCATTTTAAATGCTATATATGTGATTTCTTATTTATTCTGAATTGTCTTTGCATCATTTATCACTTTCTCTTTCTCTAATAATTCAACATTTCCTAAGGTCTGTGTTTCTAAATCTTTTTAAAAGTATATTTGGCATCAGGGAAATATAAATCAAAACTACAATGAGATATCACCTCACACCTGTCAGAATGGCTAAAATCAACACAAGAAACAATAGGGACTGGCAAGAGGGTACAAAGGGGTACCCTTTTACACTCTTGGAGGAATGCAAATCAGTGCAGCTGCTCTGGAAAACAGTATGGAGGTTTCCCATAATAATGGGGAAGCATTATCTACAATAGTGAAATTATGGAAAGAGACCAAAATGTCTCTCTCTCTCTCTCTCCATACACATGATATTATATATATATAATTATATCTAATATTATATATATATAATTGGATATTACTCAGCCATAAAAAAGAGTGAAATGTCATTTGCAATAACATGGATGTAAGGAGCTAGAAAATATTATGCTAAGTGAAATGAGTCAGTCAGAGAAAGACAAATACCATATGATTTCACTTGTATGAGGAATTTAGGAGCCCAAATAAATGAACATAGAGGGGAAAAAAAAGAGAGAGGCAAACCCAGACTCTTAAATATAGAGCACAAACTGATGGTTACTGGACAGGAAGTGGGTGGGGGGATGAGTAAAATAGGTGATGGGGATTAAGGAGAATACTTGTGATGAATGATGGGTGTTATCTGTAAGTGATGAATCACTAAACTCTATACCTTAAACTAATATTGTCCTGTATGTTAATTAGCTGGAATTTAAATAAAAACTTGGAAAAAATAAAATATTTTGATATTATACATTTTCTTTTTGTATTTTGCTCTGATTTAAATAAATACCTGCAATTTTCTCCCTACATACTTTGTATTTCCTTTAGCTTGCTCTTTCTGCTCTTTTTCCATCTTTTGAGTTCAGTCTATTTACTTTCACCATTTTTCTTTCTTTATAAATATATTTAAATCGGTATAGGGGGATGCCTGGATCTCAGTGGTTGTGCATCTACCTTTGGCTCAGGGCGAGATCTTGGAGTCCTAGGATCGAGTCCCATATTGGGCTTCCTGCATGGAGGTTGCTTCTCCCTCTGCCCCTCTCTCTCTCTGTGTCTCATGAATAAATAAATAAAATCTTTAAAAATCAATCAATCATTATATGGTCTAGAATGTACTGGATATATAACAGATGTTCAAACAAATCATGTCAAATATAGATACAAATATGATCAAAGAAAGGTATTATTACTTAAACCATACTACCTTCCACAATTTTATGTCTGCTTTTGATCCTTGACATATCCTCCATGTAACTATTTCAAATGAAGATCCTTAAACTAGACATAAATAAGACCTTCATTTAATAAATAAGACCTTCCACAGTCAAAATCACCTATATTAATGACATAATATAACTCATTTACAAGCATACATATTTATATATATATACATTTAATGTATGTATATATATATATATATATGTAGTTATATATATCTCATAATAGACATCAAATTTTGAAATTCATAAGTTTTGGAAATAGTTTTTCATGAAGTCATGAATATATATATATATATTTATTAATTTAATAATTTAATTCCATACTAATTAATGTAGTGTTATTAATTAACTAATTTGATTATTTGTGGGGACACAGATATTAATTATTTCATACTATAATTTAATAAAATTTTACTGACTCTTGTTTGACATTGTATTAAGCAATAAGTAACTTTTTTAAAAATTTAGTGTCTAAATTTACATGATTTCATTAGAGGCATTTCATCATAGAAAAGGAACTGGGAAAAAAAGTAAAGGAACTGAGATCAATTAATAAATTTAGAGTAGCTACAGGATTTATTTGAGATGATATTTATTTTATCCATTCAGGTTAGAGTACTTTTTTTGCCATTTAAACTGGAGACTAAATATAGTAATTGAGTGTTTAAATATAAAAAGATTAGTATTTCTTCCTCATTTCTACAATGGTTTGACGATGAAATAAAAATGTCATCCATCTGACTACTTCAGCTTTGCTCTGGAAGAACTATCATTATAAATCCATTGTTTTAATTAATATTTTTTATAATAATTTAATTTTTTCAACTCGAGATGATTATTAATCACTTATAATTCTTTAGTCATTGTGCCAGATGAGGCAAAAATGAAGATTAAAAATATGTAAGCTGTTAGGCAAGTTACCTACAAGCTGGATTTTTGTCAGATATCAGGAGCTCACAGCTGAATACTGTCTAGAAATGGACACTGAAATTACTGACATCCCTCTGACATGTTGTCAGTTAGCAATATTGGATTTTTTGTTTGGGTCTCTTGTAAATTAAGGAACTGGAACAGGGACTGGAATTTCAGACAAATGCAGAACTTACCTCAGGCATAAAGTTTCAGTGGTCCCCAAAATCAGTAATCACAATAAGCAATAATTTAAATACAGTATTTAAAACGGTTCAAAATGAATGTAAAAAAATCACAGTCAATAAAATAAAAGTCCTAATAGATTGGACACAGCAGTGTCATACAGAACAGTAAATGAGTCTAAGGCAAAACAAACCAAAAAACTATGGACCTCTATAAACATGTTTCATCTAGTTTTAGTTTTTTCCAGAACATTAAAGTAGAAGAAGTTGACTTCAAAAATATTATTGATAAATTTGTTTTCAAGAAGGTCAGATAAAATTATAATAAAAAGTAAAATAAAAATATATTATACTTCAATATAAATAAAATATTTTAAAACACTAATATTGTAAATTTTAATATACTGACTTTTCATCAAAAAAAATTTTATTTATTTACTTAACAGAGAGAGAGAGGAGAGCATAAGCAGGGTGGGGGGGCATCAGAGGGAGAGGGAGAAGCAGGTTCCCTGCTGAGCAGGAAGCCTGACATGGGATTTGATATCAGGACTCCAGGATCATGGCCTGAGCTGAAGGCAGCTTCTTAACAGACTGAACCACCCAGGCACCTTGACTTTTCAATTTTTAAACAAGTCTCAAATGCTGTTATTATTCCTGTTTAGAAGCAAATAAAATTCATATCAAGCAAATTTCTAATCCTTCTGAGAGATAAACCATCCCTATTTACTTGTTGAGGTAAGACAGGAGAGATTCTTTCCACAGTGCACTTTCTGGTTTCTCTGTCTCCACTTCTCACTCAGAAAGCCAACTACTCCTTTCTATGTTTAGTCAATTCTATTATCATGTATTAAAAACCACAACTTAAGGAGACATTATTCAGTGAATGGTAAGCATAGTACTATTAGAATATTTAAGGTGATATTATGAGACAGAATATTTATTACACACTTAGTAGGATCAATTATGTACAAAATATAAGCATAGTCATGGAGAGGAAAAAGATATTGGGAAAAGTGATAAAATAATTTGAAAATACTTTCAAATAGTTGTGGAATTCTTTCTCTAAACACTCGAATAATGAAGTGTGTCAATGACTTTAGGATGATAAGTCATGAATAGAAAGAGTGGATAAAGAAAACAATTATATAATATTTGGGTGAAACGAGCTAGTCAGAAAGGAGTAGGATATAAGGGATATTATATGTCTAAGCTAGCTAACCTGATGAAAGAAATTTATAGTACAGAGATAGGATATTGGTCATCAGGGAATATAGTGCCAAGTTAGATAAATAAGTAATTCACAGATAATTCACAGTCATAATCATGATTATCAATATCATCATCATCATAATTGGTACAATTTTTGAGAGCCCACTATGGGTCAGAGAGAGTGCCAAGCTTTGAAGTATATACAATGGGGTCAGTGTTATTAGCTTCTCTACTTTTCACAGAAAAAATGGAAACTCAGAAATATTAAAAACTGCTCAAAATCATATTAAGAGTTGAGGTTGGAAACTCAGACTTTACCTATGAAAGGCAACTCTCTAACACACGGAAGAGAAGTATCAAAAAGAATTCACTATCACATGTAGAATTAAACTAAAAGAGTCATAGTGACCCTTACCATTTGTGTGAACTGCTTATAAATACTATATAATTTATCCTGTGCCATATTAGGAGAGCATCAGAAAACATTATCCACTTCATCAAACTCCAACCAGATAGTGTTTAACCTATTTCTACATTTTGCTAGACTCAGTCCCCATTCCAAGCTTTGGTGTCCTCTATAAGCTTTCTTAGTTCTCACCTGTTTGTTTGTTTCTTATGGTGGTTCTAAATGCACAATAATATGAAATAGTTTGTGTGTTCTATCAAAAATTACGCTGTCCTTTAAAATTCTCATTGCATAGTTAAAGGACGATAGTATAGCATAGATTAAGGAACAAGGATTTTGTGGTCAAATGTGTGTGAATCCTACCTCTGCCATTTCCAGTTCTAGAATTTTGAGCCATTATTTTAATAAAACAACAAACAACAAAAATCTCTGGCTTTTAATTCTCTCTTCTACAAAATAAGTGTTGGTTAGTTTTATTTTATTTATTTATTTATTTACTTATTTACTTATTTACTTATTTATTTATGTATGTATTTATTGTTGGTTAGTTTTAATAATGATTATATAGCTTCTAACATAATGTCAGGTTATCTGTATGCATAGTAAACAATAGCTATTAGTAGTAACAACAATATTACCTATGTCAAATTTGTGATAAAGTTTAATAAGGTGTTTAGAAAACAAACATAATTTAATATTTATATCAAAACAAATTCAGCCCAATAGTTTAGCTTGTAATTAAGTAATCTGAAAACAAAACTATAAACTTTATGTGAAGTCATTAGAGTCTTTGATTTGATATGTAACTTAGAATCCGTCTTGAATTCATGGCATTCTATTCCCATTACATTATGTTAAAAACCAGATTAGAGGGAAGCCTGGGTGGCTCAGTGGTTTAATGCCACCTCATGCCCAGGGTGTGATCCTGGAGACCCAGGATCGAGTCCCACGTTGGGTTCCCTGCATGGAGCCTGCTTCTCCCTCTGCCTGTGTCTCTGCCTTTTTCTGTCTCTCATGAATAAATAAAACCTTAAAAAAAGAAAAAAAAGAAAACCAACAACCCAATTAAAAAATTAAAAAAAAAAAAAACAGATTAGAAAAGTTATTTGAAAACTAGACCAGCAACATAATTTCTCATGGATCACCAGAGAACAAAGGGATATAATTACTATTACAGAAATTGCGTTTGTTTTTAGGTAAACAAACGGGCTTTTGAATTACGTAGACATAATACAAATTCCAACTCTAGTCAACAACTTCATGTGTAACTGTGCAATTTATTTACTTTATTTACTTTGTCTCAGCCTTTCTTGTTTTGAGAAGTTGAGATTTTCTAGCATCTATAACGAAGGCTTGCTGTGAAATAGATTATGCACATTGTAAATATTAACTATCAATATCATAATTTCCGGGGTACCTGGGTGGCTCAGACGGTTGAGGCTCTTGATTTCGGCTTCTTCGGGGTCTTGGAATGGAGCCCCGACATCTGGCTGCAAGCTCAGCACGGAGTCTGTCCCTCTCTGATCTTTCTTCCTGCTCGTTCATGCTCTCTGTATCAAATAAATAAATAAATAATATATATATATATATATATATATATATATATATATATTCAACATCACCTTCATTATCCTTCTAAGTATTGTTATCAATGTTGCAAGCTTGAATTTAAGACTATTTCAGGTTAATATGCAATGAATAGTATTTGGCCAGATATGATTTTTAAATGACGTCTTTTTTTTTTTTTAAGATTTTATTTATTCATTCATGAGAGACACAGAGAGAGAGATAGAGAGAGGCAGAGACAGGCAGAGAGAGAAGCAGGCTTCATGCAGGGAGCCCGATGTGGGACTTGATCCTGAACCCCAGAATCATACCCTGAACCAAAGACAGATGCTCAACCTCTGAGCCATCCATGCATCCCTAAATGATATCTTCTTGAATAACACATGAACATTTCAGGAATGAAGCAATCTACTTTATAAAATATACTGATTGGATCATTTGTTTAGCTGTTCTAGCTGGAAATAATAAGCAGTTTGGATAAGTCTAAACCTTTCTAAACATTCTATTTTTTTCATTTCCCAATGAATGTTGTTTCATTAACAAACAATGGATGCATTAAGGTATTCACTTACTTGTAAGGAGTCATTGCATTACATAAGTTTTCTCCTCGCTTAATTAACTTTCTATTTTACCAGACCTGCAAAAATATACTCTTCTCCCAAGTCTCCAAACAAATATTAAATGTCATGAATTTTTCATTTCTTTACATTATTCCAGCCACTTAAAAGATTATAAATTGAATTGAGTAGTTGTTTAGTACTATGAATTTTTAAAACCCATATAGATGATTTTTCATCCTGTGTTAGGATAGATTGTATTCTGATTTTAGAAATTACTGATTCTGAATGTATCCAGATATTTTCATATGATCATCCTAAGATGGGAAAAATCATGATTTCAGGGCCCATATTATCATTTTTCACACGAAGAGATTTTCAAGCAGCCTTTATTGAATTTCTAATATATGCCATAGTATGTGTTAGATGCTGGAGCATTATATTTTCATGTTTTACACTTGATGTTAACATTTTCTTTTTCTTTTTTTTTCTTTTTGTTTCAGTGGTAGAATTTAGTGATTCAACACTTGCATACAATACCCAGTGCTCATCACAAGTGCACTCCTTAATCCCCATCACCTATTTAAACCATATCCTCACCTAGTTTCCTTTGCTAACCAACAGTTTGCCGTCTATTGTTAAGAATCTTTTCTTGGTTTGTCTCTCTCTTTTTCCCTTACAATTGTTTGGTTTCTGAAATTACACATAAGAATGAAATTATATGGTAGTTTTCTTTCTTTGTCTTACTTCACTTAGCATGATACTCTTGCTCCAATCACATTATTGCAAATGGCAAGATTTCATTCTTTTTTATGGCTGAGTAATATTATATTTTATATAATATATAAATATATAAACATATACATACATATATATTGCTTTTTTATTCGTTCATCAGTAGATGAATGGGCTCTATCCATAATTTCCTTATTGTTGATAATGTTGCTATAAACATAGGGGTACATGTATCACTTCAATTTAGTATTTTTGTTTCCTTGGGCAAATACATAGTAGTGCAATTGCTGAATGAGAAGTAGTTCTATTTCTAAGTTTTTGAGGAACCTCTCTGCTGTTTCCCATCCTGGGGTGCATCAGTTTGCCATCCCACCAACAGTGGATGGGGTCTCCCCTTTCTCCACATCTTCATCAGCACCTGTTGTTTCTTGTACTGTTGAGTTTAGTTGTTCTGACAGGTGCAAAGTAATATCTCTACAGATTTGATTTGTATTTCCCTGATAATCAGTGATATTGAGCATCTTTTCATGTGTCCTTTGGTCATCTGTATGTCTTTGGAAAAATATCTATTCATGTTTCTGCCCATTTTTTAACTAAATTACTTGTGTTTTGGATGCTGAGTTTTTCTAAGTTCTTTATATTTTGGATACTAACCCTTTAAAAATATGTCATTTGGAAATATCTTCTCCCATTCTGTAAGCTGCTTTTTGGTTTTGCTTTTTGTTTCCTTCACTGTGCAGAAACTTTTTATCTTGATGAAGTCCTAGTAGTTTTCCTTTGCTTTTGTTTCCCTTGAATCTGGGGACTTATCTAGAAAAAGGTTGTAATGCCAGTGTCAAAGAGGTTGCTGCCTGGATTCTCCTCTAGGATTTTGATGGTTTCCTGTCTCACATTAAGGTCATTCATCCATTTTGAATTTATTTCTGTGTGTGGTGTAAGAAAGTGGTCTAGTGTCATTCTTTCACGTGTGGCTCTCTAGTTTTCCCACACCATTTGTTGGAGATATTGTCTTTTTCCCATTGGATATCCTTTCCTGCGTTGTCAAAAGTTCATTAACCAGTTGTGGATTCGTCTCTGGGTTTTCTATTCTATTCCATTGATTTATGGGTCTTTTTTGTGCCCGTGCTATGTTTGACATTAGCATTTTCTTTTTTTTAAGATTTTATTTATTTATTCATGATAGACACACAGAGAGAGGCAGAGACATACAGAGGGAGAAGCAGTATCCATGCAGGAAGCCCAATGTAGGATCCAATCCCGGATCCCGGAATCACACCCTGAGCCAAAGGCAGATGTTCAACCACTGAGCCACCCAGGTGTCCCTGATACTAGCATTTCAATTAGTTTGTGCTAAGGGTTTAATTCAATAAATAAGTAAATAAATATTTGAATTTAGTATGCAACATTTTTATATTTTATATTAACATTTTGACAAGACACTGTAATTCTTTTTCTTCTGTTTGATCACTAGTTCATTTCAGTTCATATATGTTTGTGTATATAAATAAAGTGTAGAATTGCTGTACAAACTAAAAGCACAGTATTTGGTCCATAAATAAATAGCCTTTTAGTAGTAAAAGAGTCATATCTGACAACTATGCTCTGTTTCAATAAAAATAAATACATAAAGCAGGAAAATAAGATCAAATGTCTAAACAGCATGATTGCTTCTGTATTTCTTTTGAGCTTTAGATATTTTTCTCTAAAAATTAACCAAATAATTTCTTGGCTCCTTACTCAGAAGACCCCAAATGGATCCTTCTATTATGAAGTACTTGCAACAGCTTCTTTGACCCTGGTTGACTTTCCTGGTCCTCTTTCTGTCTTATTCAAAACCTCTAGGACTCACTCTGCTTCCTTACCTCTTTACTACTGTCAACCTTCAACTCTATGCACTGGAATTCCTTGCCACCAGGACTAGCTGTGATATAGGAATCTATTTATCTCCCTTTTTGGCTGTGGAATTTTTTTCTGCCAATGAAACAAAAGTAACTAGAAAGTAATTTTTCTACATTACTCCTGATAATATTCTGATCCCATCTATCTTCTTTTTCCAAATTAAATGAAAATCACATGGATTATCTAAATTTCAGATAGATAAAATGTTCAATATCATTTTCCCTTAGATCAGATTCTACCTTAAATATTTTAAATAAGCAAACAAACAAAAATAAAAAGCAACAACACCAAATCCAGAGGCTTATACAGTCCCCAAAGGTCTTGCATCTAACCTCTTAGTCATCAATCACGATGCCCCTGGTGCACGTAATTCTATTTGGTCAGGGACTGCTTTGCATTGTGATGCTACACTCTACCATCAAGGAAAGCCACTCAAGTGTTTCTCACCCTGAGACTCAACTGTAGCTTTCAAACTTAGAGGAGGTAGAATCTTTCTTCTTAATATCAAACAAAAAACCAAGAAGCCTATTTTTAAAGAGGTCTACTTTTAACTCTTGAAACAAAAATGGTTAATCCCATTTTTCATCCTTAATAGGGGATCTAGTACATTCTTTCTAATGGTGGTAATCTTAAATTCTGAAACCTTCTTTGTAAAGACAGGTATCCTTAATTTCTATAATAGCTTCACAAAAGACATTTCTTTTACTGTTTTACGTTGAAAGGGAAAAGGGAACAAGTGCATGTTTATTCTTTACTAAAGCATTCTGCTAAAAACAAACAACAAACAAGAAACCCACCAAAAGCCTTTTGTTTTAAGGCTTTTAATTTTATATGTAATGGAAATAGATATAAGATTAGTTAGCTTCAAGGATATCATTACTGCATTAAGGAAGAGCTTAAGGAACAATTTTGGTTTTGAAAGATATATTTTCAACTGCTCTCTTACTATGTCACCAAAACTAAAGGATTAAATCTCTTTTACTTGGTTCCTTAATACATAAAACTGATATTACTTCACTCACAGTATTTGGTTCTAATTACATTGTTTTATTAATTCTAAATCATATGGTTTAATTCTTTCATATTTTAACATCTCTGGAAGATATCTTTGTATAATCAATATGAGAGAGAAGAATTATGAAATAAGCAAAAATAGAACATCCTATAATTTGATAAAATATGATATATGAGATAATGTATAAAATGGAAACATTTTTTTTAAAGATTTTATTTATTTATTCATGAGTGACACAGAGAGAGAGAGAGAAAGAGGCAGAGACACAGGCAGAGGGAGAAGCAGGCTCCATGCAGGGAGCCTGATGTGGGACTTGATTCGGGGTCTCCAGGATCAGGCCCTGGGCTGAAAGAAGCACTAAACTGCTAAGCTACCCAGGCTGCCCTAAAATGGAAATTTTATACATTAAATTAAGAGCTAGGATTTGGAAAGAAAGTGTCTAGAATAAAATCCCACTTTTGTCTCTCACTAGCTATATGACCATGGAAAGACTACTAAACTATTTTAGACCTATTTTTTGTACTTGTGAAACACTAATGATATAAACAATAAATGCTTACTTCATTGTTCTCAGCAGAAATGATGTGAAGTTTAGAAATTTCTAACATATAATCAGTGTTCATGAAAATTTTTTTCAAGATTTTATTTATTTATTTATTTATTTATTTATTTATTTATTTATTCCTGAGAGACACAGAGAAAGAGGCAGAGACACAGGCAGAGGGAGAAGCAGGCTTCATGCAGGGAGCCTGATGTGGGACTGGATCCCGGGACTCCAGGATCATGCCTTGGGCCAAAGGCAGGCACTAAACTGCCGAGCCACCCAGGGATTCCATGTTCATGAAAATTTAGCTGGTTTTAGTAAAGTGAAAATAAAATAAAATCCATTTTGAATTTCAGGTATCGGATTTGTTTTTAGAAACAAATTAGCTAGGGGGCACCTGGGTGGTTCAATTGAGCCCCACATTGGGCTCCCTGCTCAGTGGAGAGTCTGCTTACCCCTCTCCCTCTGCTGCTCCCCCTACTTGCTCCCTCTCTCTCTCTCCCGCCTCTCAAATAAATATATAAAATCTTAAAAAGCAAAGTAAAGAAACAAATTGGCTATTACTCCACATTCTCTAAGATTATACTAACTTCCTCTGTGAAATTCCCCCTCAGGCCGTTGATGCAATTGAAGCAAAGCATTACTTTTAAACTTCTATTCATTCAGTCACTTTCACTGAATAAATTTCAGAATTTCCATGTATTTTATTTTATTTTATTTTATTTTTTTAAATTTTTATTTATTTATGCTAGTCACACACAGAGAGAGAGAGAGGCAGAGACACAGGCAGAGGGAGAAGCAGGCTCCATGCACCGGGAGCCCGACGTGGGATTCGATCCCGGGTCTCCAGGATCGCGCCCTGGGCCAAAGGCAGGCGTGAAACCACTGCGCCACCCAGGGATCCCATTTCCATGTATTTTAAATGGTGAAATGTATTTCAGAAATACATACATGTCTATCTAATATATGTATTAGACCAATTTTTGGTAGAAATGATAGACTGGTAGAATTTGATAAAACAGATCCAATTTTTCTTTTATTTGCATGGTATAAAGGTAGAAAACCTCTTCTTTAAATAAATAAGATCGCTTTCTAGAAATTTACATTTAAAACAGACGGGCCTGAGGCTTTCTCCTCTAGAAAGTACTGCTTTATTTTCTCCCTATATAAACCAGGTTTCCTAAGTGCCTCTTGTCCCATCATTTGGAGATTTGTAGTCAGGGTCCCATAATAATCTTTCCATGGTTATATATCTAGTTAGAGACAAGTGGGATTTTATTCTAGACATTCCCTTTCCAAAGCCTAGCTCTTAATTTCCATTCTATACATTATCTCATATATCATATTTTATCAAATTATAGGATGTTCTATTTTTGCTTATTTCATAATTCTTCTCTCTCATGTTGATTATACAAAGATATCTTCCAGAGATGTTAAAATATGAAAGAATTAAACCATATGTTTTAGTTTTGGTTTGAAAGAAACTGTATGTATTCTTACAACTAAAGTGGGAGAAATCCTCAGTTTTCAAACATCTTGAAATTTGTACACCCATCTATATTAGTGTCCTATGGATGCAAAGTGCCACACAAGGGGAAGCTTAAAAGAACAAAAAATAATTATATCACGTTTCTGGATGCTAGAAGTCTGAAATCACAGTGTTCACAGAACCATGCCATCTGAAGGCTCTAAGAGAATATCCTTCCTGCCTTTTCCAGCGTTTGGTAGACTCACGTGGTCTTGGTTTCTAGATGCATTATTTCAATCTGTTCTCTTCCTCTGTCTTCGCATGACATCTCCCTTGTGTTTCTTGTGTGTTTACATGGCCATCTACTTGTAAGGATTCCATCGTACTGGATTGAGGTGCTACCCTATTCCAGTATAACCTCATTTGAATTTGACTAATTATATCTACAAAGACCATATTTCCAATTAAAATCACATTTTGAGATACTACAGCATGGACTTCAGCGCATATGTTTTTGGGGGGACATATCCACCTATAAACTATAATACTATAACATTATCATAGACATATATGTCCTATAGTAATTTTAAGAACTATTATATTTTATAATATGGCTAAAGCATCACTTGGGCCTTTGGATCTATTGAATTCTGTATACCTAATATGTATAGCCTAATATGTAAGTAAGAAACCCAAACCATGTATCAACATAGTCCAAACTTATGTGAGAGTCCCATATACAAATGTGAGGCACAATTTATACCTACATTTTATGTACAATTCCCCTATCCCTATAATGACATAAATTGACTTCCTTCAATGTGCTTATACAAGAATATCCTTACTTTATTGCTTACCGCATAGGAAAAAAATGTCGCAGATGTACGTTGTCTGGAGTTTATGAGTACTATTTCATCAATTTTTGTTACAAAGCCTTTCTGGATAATTTCTAAGATTCATTTAAACAGACCATGTTGAAGTGTCTTTCCAGTTCTTTAGTCTCTCAATTTCAAAAACTTCCCCTTGATTATACTTGACCAGAAATTCACATATTTATATCAGGAACCTATCCTTACCAGTAAATACACCATCTCCAAAATCTGCTTCAAAAATCTCCCCTCTCCAATCATCACCTCTGCTTCCAATTCACTTACTGAAGACACACCTGGGTGCAATTTTGCCTCAATAAGCATATTCATGGTGTGGTCTTTCTGGCCACTGAACAAAACTCCCTGCCTTCCCAGCCTGAATAAAACTCCCAAGCTTAATTAGAACCAACTACTCATTCTACTGGCCTTTCTCTTAAATACTTAAGGATTACTAAAGAAAATAATAAAAATTGATTGAACTATAATATTTAACTTCATGATTCAAAGCCTCAATTGGATATTGAACTCTGCAATGGTTCAATACCATTTTCTTCATAAATTCAAATTCCCACTTTCTGTAATGTTTACTATACTAATTCCCCTTCCTCCTCAACCTATCCATGCTTTTCTGACCACATTCTCAGCTGATGCCCTGGCCTCATAATTCACTAGTGATGTAGAATCCATCTGATGGAATTTATTCCTTCTTCACCTTACAAAATCCAAAAACCAACTTCTATCAGTAGTATTGTACCAGTAGTTCTATCTCTGACTTTGATCTATTTTCTTCTCAAATAACCTTCAATTTCTGTACCTCTCTACAAGATCACTCACTTTCACATAAAAACCTGTCCTAAAACCTACTTTTTAGATGAAAAGGGAAGTAAAATGAATAAAATTGCAAAAGGAAACAAGGAAACATCAATAAAGCAACTCTACCTTAATATCTATTTCCATGTACCCTATTTCTTTGTATCTTCTGAGACAAATTATCAACATAACCTTAGAATTTTCACCTTTCATTCATCATTTGAAAAAATATTTTTTACTGTTTTTTTTTTCATTTAAAAAACAGTATTTTTTGAAACATGATGGTAAAGATTCTTATCACTACCAAATATTCTCTTAGCAAATATTTACATGGAAAACACTTGTAAATATTTTCTGGCTGTTTGTCAGGATGAAAGAAAATTAGTTCCAATGACTAACTAGCCTTTCTTTGCCACAGCAGCTTATTGAAAGTTTATATATATGAAATCTGAAATCATTATAACTATGAAAGAACAATGTAACAAAGCTAAACTGAGCCAGGATCTAAAATGTTTAAGTATAAAGGACCTGGAATTCTTTATGTTATTACATTAAGGAGCAATAAAACAGGGTCTAGTTTAATATTCAAAGCTCTGTGATTTAAGCAGAGGTAGGAAGGTGCAGAGTTTGAGAGTAGCAATGAGAAATTAAAGGATGCAATGCTCAACATCAAACCCAAAAGTCCAAGGGGTATAAAGTACAAAAGTCATCACTTGGGGGGAGGCACGTTATAGAGAAAATGATGTTCTCAGAAAACTTAGAGGGTGACTGGGAAAGAAAAATCAGAAAAAATTGAAGATATGGGAAAATTCATAATATGGAGAATGTTGGCGGAAGGTGCTAAAGTGGGGAAATGTATAGAGCAAAATAGGAGCTAGGGTAAGTAGAGAGTCTACAGAGACATGGTCAGTTTGTGGAGGAAGGTGTGGATGAGGAATAACCTGAGAGACCTAGAGTTCTCTGTGATGTCTTATAAGGGCAGGAAAAAAAAAATCTAGAAATTATTCCTAATGGCTCTGAGGCAAAATGTGCTTGTGAGGTAGTGGAAGAGTAGGTGTCTTGATGTATCATGCAGTATCCACTTTGTTTTCCACTTGGCTTCTACTGATGGAGGTCTCCAGGTTAGAATATGGATGATACAACTAAAAAACAGGGCCCACTCTTTGACCCTTGTAAAAAATCAACTACATATTCCTCCATTCAACTTATTGATTTGGATCATTTTATGAAGAATTCCAAATATCAAATTATCCATGCATTCCTGGAGTTAAAAACATAATTTTATTTTTAGTGCACCAAGCTTGTTCACATCTAAGGATGTGTGTGTGTATATGTGTGTGTGTGTGTGTGTGTGTGTGTGTATATTGATATTTTACTAGATTATTTTTTTTTAATTATTTATTCATGAGACACAGAGAGAGACAGAGACATAGGCAGAGGGGGAAGCAGGTTCCTCTCAGGAGCTCGATGCAGGACTCGATCCCAGGATCACACCCTGTGCCAAAGGCAGATGCTTAACTGCTGAGCCACCCAGGCATCCCTGATATTTTACTAGATTCTATTTGTAATTATTTTATTTATAATACTTTAATTTGTAAAAAATATTTATATAGTTTTTCTACTTTCTTCGTGAAAAGATAACTGTATATTTTCTTTGGTCAGGAATCATTTACAGGATGTTAGCACTATCTCAGTTGCTTACAAATAAGAAATAAGTGATATGATTTTCATGTACTCTTGGCAAACTTTAATTAATATTCTAATATTTTCTATAACAGTAGGTTTTTTCAAGTTTTCCTCTACTTAGATTAATTTTTATATTTTATATTCTATCATGAAATCATCTATTTACTCTCAGATGTCAAATATTTTCCCATGGAATTTTTTTTTTAAGATTTTATTTATTTATTCATGAGAGACACAGAGAGAGGCAGAGACACAGGCAGAGGGAGAAGCAGGCTCCATGCAGGGACCCTAACATGGGACTCAATCCCAGGTCTGCAGGATCACACCCTGGGCTGAAGGCAGGTGCTAAGCCACCCAGGGATCCCCTTTTCCCATGGAGTTATATGTAACGTCCTTTTACAATTATGTTAGCCTCTTTTATATGAGTGGTTATATCTCTTTCCTCATTCCTAATTTTATCTATCTCTGATCTCTTTTTCTGTTCCCGTATCATATTAGTAAAAGCTTATCTTTCTGGTCTTGACTTAACATGAATTCAATTTTAGATTGTTTGCTTATTGCAATAATTTCTATATTTTGTTTTTTATTTATTTCTATTCCTTCATTTGTTTTTATTTTTTAACATTCTTTATTATACAAATATGAGGAATAGGTGTTTTAAAAATAGTTTCTTTTGTGTAATGAATGTAAAAATGCTTTTTGGACATAGCAATCAGACACCAAAAGAAAAAAAAAAGGCTGCCAAATGGTAAAGAAGAAGTCAAGCTTTCACTGTTTGCAGATGACATGATAATCTATATAGAAAATCTGAAAGACCTCACCAGAAAACTGTTACAACTGAAAAATAAATTCAGTAAAATCATAGAATACAAAATCAACGTATAGAACTCTATTGTGTTTCTATAAACCAATAGTGAAGCAGTAGAAAAAGACATTAAGAAAACAATCTCAGGGGATCCCTGGGTGGCGCAGTGGTTTAGCGCCTGCCTTTGGCCCAGGGCGCAATCCTGGAGACCCGGGATCGAATCCCATGTCGGGCTCCCGGTGCATGGAGCCTGCTTCTCCCTCTGCCTATGTCTCTGCCTCTCTCTCTCTCTCTATGACTATCATAAATAAATAAAAAATAAAAAAATAAAATAAAAAATAAAAAAAAATAAACTCTGCCTCATTACTTCAGCTTAAAGCATGTTCTAGTTCATGAATTTGGCTTTAAAAAAAAAAAAGAAAACAATCTCATATATAATTGCATCAAAAATAATAAGATATGTAGAAATAAACCCAACCAAAGACATTAAAGATCTCTAGTCTAAAATCTATGAAGCACTGATGAAAGAAATTGAATATGACACATGAAGTGAAAAGACATCTTATGCTCATGAATTGGAAGAAAAAATATTGTTAAACTGTATATACTACTCAAAGCAATCTGCACATTTGAAGCAATCCTTATCAAAATACCACTGGCATTTTTCACAAAACCAGAACAAGCAATCCTAAAATTTGTATGGAAGCACAGAAGACCCTGAATGGCCAAAACCATTTGATAAAGCAAATCATAGCTGCAGGTATCACAATTCCAGACTTCAAGTCATATTACAAAACTGTAGTGATCAAAGTAGCATGTTACTGGTGCAAAAACAGACACATAAATCAATGAAACATAACAGAAAACCCAGAAATAAACCCACAATTACATGGCCAATTAATCTTCAACAAAACAGCAAAGAATATCCAATGGAAAAAAGTCTCTAACAAATGATGTTGGGAAAACTAGAGAGTCACATGCAAAAGAACGAAACTGGAACACTTTCTTATACCACACACAAAAATAAATTAGAAATGGATGAAAGACTTAAATGTGTGACAAGAAACCATCAAAATCCTAGAAGAAAGAACAGGTAGTAAGTTCTCTGACACTGGCCAAAGCAACTTTTTTTTTTCTAGTTAAGTCCCCAGATGCAAAGGAAACAGTAGCAAAAATAAACAACTTCACCAGAATAAAAAGCTTCTGCACAGTGGAGGAAACAATCAACAAAACTAAAAGTCAACTTACATAATGCAAGAAGATATCTGCAAATGACATATTTGATAAAGGGTTAGTATCCAAAATATATAAAGAACTTATAAAACTCAATATCCCCAAAACAAATAAACTAATTAAAAATGGGTAGAAAACATGAACAGATATTTCTTCAAAGAAGACATCCAGATGGTAAACAGACACGCGAAAAGATACTCAACATCACTTATCATCAGGGAAATGCAAACCAAAACTACAATGATTAGCTTAAAATAAATGATATATTTTTTCCTAATTAATTTCCTATTTCAATTTATTTTTTCTACATTTCTTTTTTTGATAAAATGCTTATCTAAGAATGTGGTTGAGACTTGTTTGTGGTTACATATATGTACATATGTATATATAACATATAGATACACACATATACATATATAAATGTTTACATTATGATTAAGAATATGCTTTCCAAAATTTCTATATTTAAAATATTCTTCAGATTTTTTTGGTATGGTAACTACATATATAGAGAAAAATAAATGAACCAAAAAACCCAAACTATCCATGAGTAATATGTTAACATATTTATCTATTTAGTTGAATCTGTTGACTTTTGGGTTATTTTATACTCTTATTTCAGTAGTTACCAAATCTATTTGATTCAAAATAATGTATATGGTTAATTCCAGATATAATTCCATTTTATCTAATTCTCTTGACTTCTGATAAATTTTGCAATAATGATGTGTTGGCATGTTATCCATTGATATATATTTACAGCAATTGCATATTCATAAAGATGTATCTATTATTTTACAAAACATTTTTATCTTTATGAGAATTTTTAACCTTAAATTGGAGATAATAATGGTGACACCTAGGGCACCTGATTTATTTTAAATTTTCCACCAATAATCAGTGGAACCTAGATTGAAGTCCAGGTACTTTTGTGTTAAGAATCTATGCTCTTAGCCATTATACTTTTGGAAGAGCTTTGGTTTTGTTTTGTTTTGTTTTTAATTTCTCTCCCATAAATAAAGCTATGTTTTCTCAAAATAGTTTAGTAATTTTACTTTCAGAATGCTTATTCTCTTTCAATACACGATTTTAATTCAATAATATTATATATTCCCTGTTAATATATCACTATCAAGACCTTTCCTAGTAATCACTGCTCTCTTCTCACTGCCCTCAAGGTTCTCTTTACACCCAGCCTAAGTGCATGTGAGGTTTTAGCAGAAATGGATGGCTTTGTGATGGAGTTGGAGCTGATGTTGTAGGTGTGGGGTGTTTGGCACCATTTCTATTCTCTTTTCAAGCCTTCAGGATATGGGCAAACACAGGGACCAAAGAGTTGGTTCAGAGGACATATCTAACCAAAAAGGGCTAGGAAGAGAGAAAAATCTGGATCCTAGGGCAAAAGATTGCTACCAGTCCACACAAGAATGATTTAGAAGGGTGAAAAGAGGGTAGAACAGTAAAGTTTCTGTGAAGAAAAAAAATGCATGTCACATATTCACTTTATTTTTTATTTCCTAAAGACTTTATTTTTCCTGAGCAGTTTTAGACTCACACCAAAAATGAGAAGACTCTACCTTCCAAATATGCACAACTTTCTCATTATCAACATCTCCCACCAGAGTGCTGTATGAGTATACATTGATACAATATTATCATCCACAGTCTATCATTTACATTAAGATTCACTCTTGGTTTTATTCATCTTATGGGTTGGAAAAATGTGCAATGACATGTATTAATTATTACATCATCATACAGAATAGTCTCACTGCCCTAAATATCCTGTGATTCACTTCTTCACACAAGCCCTCACAACCACTGTCTCCATAGTTCTCCATCTTTTCCAAAGACATCATTAGCCTTTTCAGATTGGTTTCTTCCACTTAATAAATTGTCTTCAAGTTTCCTCTATGTCTTTTCATAGCTTGGTGTCTCATTTATTTGCATTGAATTCAATTCTCTTTTTAGGAAGAGATTATAGGTCTGTTCTTAAAACTAGATCAATTAAAATATGATGCTCACTGAACACCCTATACCACAGGTGGAGAAAGTGAGTTCCAACTCATATCCTGATGAGGTTACTTAATACTCTCAAAGGGATTTCAAAGCAAGTGATATACCCCTAAACTGCATATTTAAATCATTTTCTTTCTATTACACCATGCATTATTTTTTTACCTTAACTTCCTTCTCAAATTATATGTGTGATATGTTTTAACATCAAACAATAATATGTAAGAGTAAGAATATATATACCAAGACAAAAGAAGGGACTGGGCAGTTTGACTAGAGTCTAGACTAGTGAAAATCAAGGACAAATATCATGAAGTCAATCATTTTTGAAAAGAATTCTTTAGGCTCAAAGGCATCAATAAGTCTGGGGTAAAGAATGAGGTAGCTTGGTATTTCCTATGAAGAGAAGTTTGTCTAAGCCGAATAGGATTGAGAGACATATGTCTAGGCAAAGAGCAATGCAGAAAAAGACATAGAAACAGTTTTTAAAGGATTTACATCACTAGGTAATACTATCTTTCTCTGAAGCTGGGAGTTTGGTATGTTCCAGAAAATCTAGAATGTGAGATGTCCATTCATCACTTGGACAAATAAGGCAGATTTCATGCCAGGCCTGAATATCACATTTGGTACCAATGTTTAATACTCACCTCAGATTATTTGTTTATTACCAAGCGGAAACAGAATATCATGCTGTTCAACACAGCTTGAAATTGCTATCTTCCTTAGGCTTGTATCTCTTTACAGGATTCATAGTGTATTTGTTTTTCTTATTTATCTTTTCCATCAGAACTATATGTATTCTTAGACTAGCAAATTCAACCTTCTTAGAAAACGTATTTTATTACACTACAAAGCTGATTACACCAATTAATGCCAATTTATACAGCAAAGCAAAAAGATGGATCAACAAACAAAAATGGAAAAACTGATATCTCTAAACCTCCCCATACACTGACATATTTCTCATTATTCTATTCTGGAAAGAAAATAGCATTTTACTTTGAAATCTTACATTCATATAATTTGCACTAAATAAAGAACTGACTGAACATTGAAAAGTTACATTAAGGGATTCCTGGTTGGGCTCAGTGGTTTAGCGCCTGCCTTTGGCCCAGGGCATGATCCTGGAGTCCCGGGATCCAGTCCCGCAATTGGGCTCCCTTCATGGAACCTGCTTCTCCCTCTGCCGTGTCTCTGCCCCTCTCTCTGTGTTTCTCATGAATAAATGAATAAGATCTTAAAAAAAAAAAAAAGAAAAGTTACACTGAAAAATATATATCATGTAACCAATAATTAAATTGTGGCTACTAATTTTTGGTTTCAGTAAAATAATATGAAAGAATTTGTATTACAAACCAGGCCATCATCATGACTTAACACTGTATGCTAAAACTTTTATTGGGTGCCCAAAAGGATCTCTTCAAATTTCTCTATAGACCTAGGATTATGGAGTTTGAAGATTAGCTCTGGGATAATGAAGAGTAGGCAAAGCTGATAAACCGTAGACTTAGAGCAGAACTATAGCCATGTGGCCAAAATGGATCATGAGAAATAATGACAAGTAAGTAAGAGGGAGAATTAAAGACAGGCACAAGAGAGTGCAAGTTCAGCTGTCTGATTGCAAAATGTTCTACTTTTGAAGGTTTATGACTGGGCCCTGTGGTTTCCACTGCTTTTAAATGAATGGAAATAAGAATACCATGTCATCATACAATAGAGTTCTAACATAGTTTTTTTTTTAGCATTTTTCCCCTATAAATTTATTTACAATATTAAAAATAATTATAATGTTTACTTCGTACTTTAAAACAATATTTTCTAAATTTCCCCCCTTTGCATCTGCAAGTGTTTAGAATATGGTAAACACTAAAATAGACTTTTTAAAAAATGTTATTTTTAGCTAGTTTTGAAACTGACTGAAGGCCAGCCAGTCAATTCCCTTTCTTGACAGCCAATTACATCCACATTCCAAATACTCCCATCACCGGTCATGGGGTTCTCATACTCTAGTCCGGTATGCATCAGGCTTAAGTGCCCCAAGCCAGGTACCTGAAGAAGGCAGTCACTAACTCCCTCTTCCAGAAATTATTCAAATCAGCTAGTCCCTAGGAGGCCCAAAAAAACCTACTTAACCTCACCCTACTTGTTATACATAATGTGCCCCCTACAGTTGCAACTTGACATTATCATGTCCCCAGATCAATGCCTGGCAGCCTTCTCTTTTTGGGGGCTACATCAGAAAGTGTCTTTCATCCATTTAAATGTTATTGTTATGTTCCTCTATCAAAAATGTTTAATTCTTATAAATAAGTAAATCTTCCATGCTTGTGCATTTAATTCATGATTGATTAAGCACCTATCTGTGATTTTTCATTCCTGAGGGAAGTGGAATTCCAATTCCTAGAATAATGGCCAGTTTTGAAGTATCACATGTAAATACAGAGTCTATAGTATTGGAGAAGCAAATGTAGGAATACTAGTGTTTGGTTTTCCAAGGACATTGAACTAAACAAACAAACCAACCCACCTTATTCCTCTTATCATACCCACTTTGCAACCATCACCACCCAAGATCATAGGTTACAGAGACTGACCAGTGCCTCAAGGCACTCACAATTTAACAACAGCTTTCCATTGTACAATCATGCTTCTACTTAACCATGGGCTTCATTCACTGACCTAGGAATCTACATATATATTTTCATAGGCTTTTTGAAATATCACATTCAATGTTTTCAGGTGGCAGATTGTCTTTTCTTTTGATTTCCTTATCACCGGAAAGGTTTTTCACAATATTTAGCTCACTGTATTGAGATAATGTCTGCTAATATAATCTTAATATCTATACAGATCCAGAGGATGGACAGGGCCCAGGATTCCATAATACACTGATCAAGCTCTACTCTAGGAAAATTGCTAAAACTGCATGGCACTAATGTAAAATTATACATTCTTAGGGAAAGTTGGCATAGCTAGTAATGAGGAATAAACTCAAAGGGAACATGATGGCCAATCTCAACCTTTTGAAAGGGTAATTATAAAAAAGTGGTACTCATTCTGCTTCTGTTCCTAGATAATTTTTAAATGACATGTCATTTGGACAATGAGAAGGTCTGGGATTGCCAACATACTGTATTTTTTTTTATAACATATAACAGTATTGCTGAGGAATATCATCAAAAAGAAGTGACTATCAATTTACTCTTGAGCTAGACCCAGATACGAGAGGCTCCTTGCCCTTCTTCTCTGCATAGAATGTGGGTTCTGTTTGCCCTCCCTTCTCCTAGAGGCTGCTCGACTCCAAAAACATAGTCTTGAGACAGTGATGTGGTGTTAAAAATACCTGCATGGGATATGTGATTGAACCTGGTTAGGGTCTCTAAAAACTTTTAAGATTGGGGGAGCAGGTGCAAGGATCCATTCATCTTGCTACCACCCAAGACAAGCATAGTAGCATAGTATGTAAGTTCCCTTTGCTATTATTAAAATGGCCATTTACCAACCTGGACTGGCCAGGCTCTTTCTTTGATCTTTGCCCTCTGAGTACCAGGGCCAGTTTCAGATTTCACCAGGAGAGCTCCCCACATGATTGTAAATCAACAAGTACAAAAACCTTCAAAAGCAAAGAGTGGATTAAAATTGATAATCTTACTAAAATTTAGCTTTTGCTTTTAAGAGTCGTTCATTTCTGACTATATTATACAAATCCTTATCTGACAGTATTCGTCTTGGTTTTTGCTTTTGTTTTTAAATTTTTTTGGGGGGGGTTGCATTCAATACAATAAATCTGCTTTTGGTTCTACAGAACCTTTGATACAGATTCTATATGAACAGTAGAAATTCCAAAAAAAAAAAAACATCTACTCAAGCAGTTAATTGTTTTCAACACTACTAGCAATAAAATGTTCTATATGTAATACTGTATTTTTAGAGCACACATAAACTGTCTTGGTTACAAAACCCAATAAAGTGCTTTATTCCCTGCCAGCTGGCATCTGTTCCAAAGAAAACCTGTTTAAATGTGCTGCTGTCTACACACAATCATTTTTTAATGCACCCTAATGTCCACTTTTATAACAAGCTTTGTTCCTGAGGTTGTTTCATTGAAGCAATATGCACTGGAAGTCATAAAAGAGAATTAGTAATGTAGACACAGAATGAAAAAACAGAATTTATTTGTTTGTAAATTGTGTCCTGTTTGACTGAGGTAGATATTTATGAATGATTTGTTAGATTTCAGTGTGATGTTCTGGGAGAGAGATGTGTGGGAGCATGTATTAGAGGCAAACATGTTTTCATATTTTACTTATTATCCAGTCATTCTCAATTTAATCTTTTAAACACCGTCTCTGATCTTAGGTGTGGCACCAATAGTTTTTGATTCTTTAAAAAAGTGGAAGTACACTTATCTGTGTATTGAAAGGATGATATTCTTTTTTAAAAAAATTTATTTATTTATTCAGAGAGAGAGAGAGGCAGAGACACAGGCAGAGGGAGAAGCAGGCTCCATACAAGGAGCCTGACGTGGGACTTGATTCTGGGTCTCCAGGATCACGCCCTGGGCTGAAGGCGGCGCTAAACCGCTAAGCCACCCAGGCTGCCCCAGGGATGATATTCTGAAACAAGTACAGATGTCCAGGATTTCATGAGAGCAAACTATTACTTTTTAATGTGATAAACAAACATGAATACAGCCTCCTTTCTTTCTTATTCATAAGGATTATAGATGCTAAATGTTTACCAGGTTATGATGTAAACACTCTGTCCATATTCATTTTCTTTAGTGATTTGCTGATTTAAAAAAAAATGAATGAAACCGAAATTTCTTCACCATTGCTTGGGGAAATAATTTCGACATTTAAATGACCTTGATGTAGATTTTTTTTTTATTCCAGGATTAAAAAATAACAGTTCTTTATTCACACACACGCACACGTCTGATGTGCAAACAAGCATGACTTTTAGTATGCAGTAAAAGTGAAACTAGTTTTAATTCCAGCTGCTCCTTAATATTTTTTTCCCCAGTGGACTTTTTCTTTTGACCCCAGATGAAAACTCTTATAGTCTTTATGATTTTTATGCTCACTGTCAGGTATAATTTAAAAGCCCTTTAATCCCTTAAGTCAGAGAACACAGTCTTGGATTTAAAAAAAAAAATAGAAATGACCAGCCCATATAATAACCAACAGTCATTTTTTATTCAAAGATAAAACTTCTCTTCCTTCTCCTTCTCAAAGACCTTCTGTATGTAGTCAGGAGGCATCATAAAAGAGAAATTTACTGACTTTTTCTTCATTAATACCATATCTCTTCCTCCATCCTTATTAAAAATAGGAGTAAGACAAGACTTTAATCTGTTAAAAAAATTCTATTGAGCTGGATTTATAATCTCTGGCCTAGAAACATACCTAAAATAAACTCATTTACTCAATAAGTATTTTTGAAGCTTCTGATATTTTTTTTTGAATTATATCCTCTATAACTAGGATTTTTCCTGTAATGTGCTTGGATATTTTATTTATCACTTTTCTCAAGTGTTCTTTACCCCTTTTGCTAAATGCAGGATCCTAACATAGCATTACAGGTGAAACTTATTTTCTTGGTTTCACTTTATTGTGGTTTGTTGATACAGCATTTTTTTTTTTTTAACAAATTGAAGGTTTGTGACAACACTGCATTGAATGATTCAATTGACACTTTTTTCCAATGGAATTTGCTCACTTCTTGTTTCTGTGTCATTTGACACAGTGCCTTTTGGTAATTCTCACAATATTTCAAAAATTTTCATTACTGTTATATTTGTTAAGGTGATATGTGAAGTGATTATGACTCGCTGAAAGCTCAGATGATGGTTAACATTTTTTTAGCAATAAAATATTTTTAATTAAGGTACATACATTTTTTTAAACATAATGCTATTACACACTTAATAGACCACAGTATAGTGAAAATATAGCTTTCATATGTGCTGGAAAACCAAAAAATTCATTTGACTCACTTTTTTGTGATATTCATTTTATTGCAGTGGTCTGGAACTGAACAGGCGGTATCTCCAAGGCATGCCTGTACACTGCCAAGCCAGTTTTGTTCTTCTAGGTGGCCCTATTCCATAGGATGAAAGTCACTTTAGTGAGCTATTCTCATTCTTGGCCACATGTCTTAACAGAACCACTAATATATCCTTTGCCCCCGCAAATAGCCTCTGCCCAGTCTGTCTGTGTTGGCTTACATATATCACAATACTTGGATTTTTCAACTTGGATACAAGAATTTACTCTTTCTCATAAATCAAATATTCTGTTTAAGCTCCACCTCCAAGGCTGAGGTAAGTACAGGTAACTATCCCTGCTCCCTAAGTAGTTATCTACAACTTCTCCTTTAAAATAGTCACTCTCTTGGGATCCCTGGGTGGCGCAGCGGTTTAGCCCCTGCCTTTGGCCCAGGGCACGATCCTGGAGACCCGGGATCGAATCCCACATCGGGCTCCCGGTGCATGGAGCCTGCTTCTCCCTCTGCCTGTGTCTCTGCCTCTCTCTTTCTCTCTCTCTCTGTGTGTGACTATCATAAGTAAAAATTAAAAAATAAATAAATAAATAAAAATAAAATAGTCACTCTCTTGACCATTTTATATCCTCAACATGGTTAACTTAAGAGCCAACTAATTTATTTTTAGTCACCGATTTTGAAACATCTTCATGGTGAACCTTTAGAATATAATAAGTATTATCTTTACTCATCAGTCAGAAGTGTTATAGGAATCATTGGCTCTTAATAAAAATTTAGATAAAACATGGGTTAGAAATAGAATGTGGGTAATAATAGCTTCTTATACAGTGGTGTCTTATGTGTGAAAATCACTTTCATATTTCTTACTTTACTTAGGCTGGTAAACCTATATCAAGCTCAGGTTGATAGAGCATTTAACAACATAGGAAACATGTGTTCTAAATAATTGTCAATGAGAGTAATCCAAAATCACGTCTCATTAATATCTGCCAAATGATTGAGATTGAACTGATTGAGCTGGCTTTATAATCTCTGGCCTAGAAACATACCTAAAATAAACTCATTTACTCAATAAGTATTTTTGAAGTTTCTGGTATTATTTTTATTTTTGAGTCATATCCTCTATAACTAGGATTTCCTGTAATGTGTTTGGATGATATTGTATTTATCACTTTTCTCACTGGTTCCTTACTACACATACACTTTTCTCACTGGTTTCTATATAGCAGTGTTTCTTGGATTCTCTCCAATGCTTACTCATTCTCTAATCTGTAAAGGCTACACTGAAGAAGATCTTTAGTTTTTAGAGTTTATTTTTTACCATAGTTTACTTTTTATAGTTTATTTTTACAACAATCTAAGTATTGAATATGTGTTTTCAAAACATGCTGTGTCCTCTCGAGATTATGATAAATAACCATAACTTCTTCAAGATGAACATTGTAGCTATGTAATATTTAAAATCTCTCCTTACATTAGGGAAGATCACCAGACAACTGGAAAATAGAGGCTTGTGCATTGATCCCTGGTATACTTTATAAATAGAATTGTGCTTTGACATATCCTAAAACTAACAGTAAGAGATAGAACAGGATTGCTTGTAGGAGACCCTTACACCCATTATATATGTTTAATTGCCATTATTTTTTATTTTACAATAATTCATTTATGAAATATCCTTTATTTCTTTTAGGCTTTAAAAGTAACTGTTATACTTATATTGAGTAATCTGCATTGTTTCGTTTTGGTTTATGAATATTACAGATAATGTAATTTTCTAGGCTTCCTTTTTACATTGTATTCTAGAATATTCAGAATATAATTTTGAGAATATACACAAAACACATACAAGATATCAAGACAATCATTTTCTACCTTAATCTCACTTTTAGGTTATTTTATTTTCACAACTTACATTTTCATCTTTTTCTTTCTTTCATCACATTGCGTGGATTTTTCATAATTTGCTATATGTCTTTTTAGAACATAATTGAATCTATTTAAAGAAATAATTATGCCTATTGTTTCACAACTGTGGTGTACAATGAGAAATTATTAAGCACACTGTATTGGAGCTAAAGCCAAAAAACTGTAACCACCCATAGCTCTTATTTTTTCCAGAGAAACAGTCACAGATGAAAGTCTGCATACTTTTTTTGTGTGTCATATGACTCTGCTACTTTTATCTCTAATAATGTGATGAATAGTGTCAACATGACAACAGCAAAATTAATAGATTTTTATAAGGTCCAAGGATCTATAAGTTGTGTGACACTAAAACTTCATCCAATACATTTTGAAAATACATTGGATTTGACAGTGGAGTTTTGGTCTGTAACCATATATGAATACTTGCTTAGAAAATTTCACAAAGAAGTCTGTGTGGCAGAGAACCCATTCTGTTGTGAGAACTAACAGTTTGACCTGTCTCCATGATAGCAATATAAGAGCATCATCGTCTTCAGACAGTGCCATAGTCTCCAAAGCTAGTGCCTGGTCTAACTTAGACCTGTGCAGGTAATCTGGGCACTGTTTCTGTCTTTATCACTCTAAGTTTGATTCCCTGCTCCCCCCTGTATATTCTTGGAGTTGTCTAAAAAAATAAAATATTTAGAGTGAACACTCACTAATAAATAAAACCCTGATTGATACAGTTGGTATATAACTAACCCAAATCTCCCCCTTGTAGAAGTAAGAGTATTATTAAGAGGCAGATGTCGGCAGAATCAGAACCAAAGCTGGAGAATTGGTGGTGCAAAGAGAGACAGCTGCAGAACCAGTAGAGAAAAAAGTAGAGGATATTGATGTCTGAGATCAACCAAAGTGACTGGACCACATGAGAGTCTGTGGTTGACTATAATTGTGCCATATCCTCTTATCTGAGAGTCATCCATGTTACATTATTTCCTCTGACCTTTGTGTTCCCATCTAAGTGGATACTTTTGCAGTAATAACCTGCATTCAAAAAAAATGTTTGGATAGATTGCAAATTATTCCCATCTCATTTTGTGTTATACACACATACACAATTACTTCCCTCATGTTCTTTTTTCTTCCTTTCTTTCTTTCTTTCTTTCTTTCTTTCTTTCTTTCTTTCTTTCTTTCTTTCTTTCTTTCTTCTTTCTTTCTTTCTTTCTTTCTTTCTTTCTTTCTTTCTTTCTTTCTTTCTTTCTTTCTTTTTCTTTCTTTCTTTAAATTTGAAATGAGAGAAGTATTTCTGATAGCTGGCCAGGGAACATAAGGACACATTTACTTATTCAGATTAGCAAACGTCTCTAGTGAAAGAGTTTATTTGTTTCTCTTTATTTATAGAAATGAAAGTCTTTCTAAAAAATATGAACCTTAAAATAAAACATATTGCCGTTTGTATTGTTTATAATCCCTGTTTTCCATCTCCTGCTGCATTACTAGTCCGTTCTGAAATATTTAATATTTGTCTACATAGCTTTCTTTTTGCTGTCTTCAACAAATCTCTTTCCCCATGAGGTTTTATTTGGTTAATAACACCCTCTAAGTACTTAATGTGGCATTATGATTTGTTGCAAAGGTAGCCTGAACAGTGTTTGACCTCACATAGTTCTGTAGATCACTACTGATTTAAAGTGACGGACTAAATTCTCCACATTAGCCTGCACCACATTTTTAATATACCAATAAAACAGAATTACTATAAAGGAAACAATTTTGTCAGTGCCTCTAAAGCAGTAAACAGAATGCAAATATCAGGGTACTTTTCCAAGTTATGGAGTATATACATCTACAAACCGAACTGTGCATCACAGAAATTCACTGCCTTGTACAGTGTTTTGTAGGGAAAGAAAAAGCATAAGCACTCATATCAGGGAACTATTTAATGATGTTAAATATATCTAAAATTGCTTAAAAGAACATTTTTTTTGTTTTGTTTTGGTGAGGGGTATACATGTGTTTAATTTCCTTTTAACCAAGAGCTGCATACCCTGTAGGATGTTTTACAGTGTATTTAAACCAATGTCTACATTTTTCAAATCGCAGAAGTACCAAGATAGGCATACCACAAACTACTGGGTTTCCTATGTCATTGATCCCTTTTAGATTACAAAGATCCCATGACTATTTTTTATACTTTACTTATCCTGCTTCATTTCTCTGTTGTTGTGCACCACCCACCTCCCTCACTCCAGATTTGGTAATCTTGATAATCTGTTCATCTATATATGTATTTTTAAATTTCATTAATGCTACTCTACTCCATTCTCATATTTAGCTTTACATTTTTTTTCTTTTATAATAAATTTATTTTATTTTTCTTGCAGGTGCAAGAATCATTGTTGAAAATGAAATTCTTCTTTGATGAAATCATCACCCTGAAAATGACCTATCTTAAGAATTCAGCTAATATAGATATGCTTGGCTACTCATAATATAGATATGCAGGCAACTCTTGATCTCAAGGTCATGAGTTTGAGCCCTACATTAGGTGTTGAGATTAGAAAAAAAAATTAAAAAAATTCAGCTGAGGCATTTGAGTGGCTCAATGGTTGAGCATCTGCCTTTGACTCAGGTCGTGATCCTGGGGTCCTGCGATTGAGTCCAACATCGGCCTCCCTGCATGGAGCCTGCTTGTCCCTCTGCCTATGTCTCTGCCCCTCTTTCTGTGTGTCTCCCATGAATAAATAAATAAAATCTTTAAAAAAGAAATCTAGCTGATGTCATCCTGGATGTGCCCCCCGGATTGCCCTGTCTTGTTCTGATAAGAGTAGCTATATAATAGCCAACTCACTTTCTTTGACATGAATGACCTGGTCTATCCACAGTCAATCCATTGTTTCACCAAATATATACTGAGTTCCTATAGAGAGCAATTCTTTCTGTCTAGATGAATAAGTGTGTCAGATTTTATTATAATTATTAGTTTCTAAATCTATTTTTCTAAAGTCTATGAGCTCCTTGAGTCTATGAACCATAGTTTTCTTCTATTCACAGTACCATGGATCTATTTGAGAATGATCATTTGAAATAATCCTTTAATGCATAATTAATAGTGCAGAATGAGTGTGGTATTTACCACAATATGCTAGATATACTAAGAATTCTCTATTCAAAAACACATGCCCTGTGCAAAATGTTGTGAAAGAAGACATCAGCATACATGGGGTTAGGTTACATGTAAGGTAAAATAATGAAGACAAAGTGACTGAAAAAGCACATATTTTAATAACTTGTTCCTTCACAGTATTTATCAACAATAGGTACACACTTCATATCTCTCTATTTCCACATCCTAATCACTTTGCCATCACCTATTGTAGCCTTTAAGTCTATATACTACTTTGTGTAAGTCTGTATTTCTCCTTTAGTCTTATGCAGAATCTCAAGATTGATAACATATGCATCTAATTCAGTTAAGAAATTTGAACAACTCAGTTAGTGTGGAAGAGAACCAAAATCACCACAGAATCCTCCCATCCATGTATGCAGAACTCCAATATCACTTTGTCACTCCTCCCATCAAGCTGTGAAGTATAATTCTCCACCCTTCAAACCTGAGGTTCACAATTTTTCTTTCCTTATCCAATGGGACATTAATGAATATGACCTGAAGAGAGGGTTGAAAAGCGCTTGCACACTGGAGTTTTCTTTTTTAACTTTCTTTGGAATCCTGGCATTGCACACGTAAAGGAAGGTTTAGGATAATCTATCGGCACACCGGAAACCACATGGAACCGACTCAAGCTCTTCCATCTGAACTCCTTTAGACCAAGCAGCCTGCCTACAGCTATATGTGTGAGTGAGTCATCCTAAATTACCAACCACACACAAGTTCAAGAATAAGAAATGCTTATAAGTAGCAGAACTGTAAGAAAAAAAATGTTTATTGCTTTAAGTAAATAAGTTTTCTTGATTTAAACTATTTCCCTCAACTAAGTAATGAATTCAGTTACTAAGTAGACAATCCAAGAAAGCAAAACAGTAACCATTTGTATTTATCAGTCTCATTATGCTACCGTTTCATTTATTATATTGGAAGATACTGTAAGCATTTTCCAGTGGCATTTGATCCTGTGCTGGATGTTGAAATGTATTATGAGGTTTATTCCAAAAGAGAAACAGACATTTTATGCAGTGTTTTGGTTATTTAAGATATTTGAAAAATATGGTATCATTCTTTTCTCCCCATTTTAGAGTCAGATCTTTAGTTTTTAAATGTCTTTTGTAAAAGGTAGCTTAGATAGAATTTGAGAGATGCTTATTTTTCTCAGTTACTAAAGCTTTTACTTAGTAATATAGTTCAAATATTATTCTAATTATGTGAAAATCTAAAATAAAAATAGTAATGGCAAAGGCACTGTTAGCTATCCCTTGTTAAGTCTTTGCTATATGGTAACCAAGGACTATGCTGATGTATATAGTCTAGCTAATTTAATTACTACAGGAATTAGCATCTCCAATAACACATAAGAAGGTGTGGATTAAGTAATTTATCAAATTCCATGTCAACATTGAGAGGTATAGCTAGGTTATGAACAGTGCCTGTTTATGCCAAAGCCTGTGTTTTTAGCTATAATGATATGTATTCTGGTTCCCATTTATAGTAAACTTGCTCTTAAGTGTATTCTGAAAACAAAAATGAGCATGTCTATCTTCATTTTCTGAAAATACATAATTTTTTTCTTTTGGTCAGAGATGTTTTAACAACTACAGCACAGCCTCTGATGTAGCCTGAGACTTATCTGCAATGAGTCAAATGTCTTTAGCACCAGAGATGATGCAGTGAGAAGGCAAATGAATGACGGATAAATAGTCCTCAAACTGAGGCCATTTTGGTGTCCATTCTTCCTTTGTCTGAATTTCATTCATTACTACTTATATTAATAATTTAACATGTATGAAATTTATCAATGTAGCATTATTTTCATAATGTTGGGAAATGAGCTGGAAAACAAGAACTAATACACAGTTTAGAAACTTGTCTGAGATTATTTACAAATAAATATTAAATCTTAAACTAACCTCTTATAACCAAATAAATGATCATCCTATTTTTTCCAGAAAAAAGAAAGTTTCATGAAGATTTGCCAAAGTGTGTTAATCATGGGATGGCCTATGGAGTCAACAAAACATGTTTTGAAGTTAATTCTGATATTTATTAACTTTGTTATACCCGTTATTACATATTATTTTAAACTCTTAATTATATTATAATATTTTGATTATTATCTCCTATAAAAGACACTTATCTTGCAGGCTTAAAGATTATATGTAGAATAATCCTGATAAAATAGAACCCATTAATGGTAATTATTGTTATCAATAAGCCATGTTTGAAAAAAAAAACTACTCTTCTTTGAACCTCTACAGACGAGTGAAAGAAAACCTGGCACTCTAGTATAAAGAAGAGAAACAACCATATTATCTTGGGCAATGGGTCTACTCCTAAGCGTCTTTTATTTATATTGGAAAATATTTACAAACTATATACTTGTTGAGAGGAGAATATTACCCTGTATTTTCAAAGTCACCTGTCTTACTTAGGAGAGAAGGATAGTGATGTTCCTGACGGTTATGGATTAAAATCTATTGTATAATCAGTGTAAATATAGCCAAAATTAAGATATAGATCAAAATTAATCTAGTAGGTAGACTTAGTTGATGTTTTAAAATAAATTGTTATAAAAATAATATTTGAAATATTTTATCCAATATTATAAGCCTAAGAGACTATTTAAATCTGAACATTTGGGACACCTGATTTACTCAGTGGTTGAGCATCTGCCTGTGATTCAGGTCATGATCCCAGGACCCGGGATCAAGTCCCACATCAGGCTCCCCAGGGGAGCCTGCTTCTCTCTCTGCTTATGTCTTGCCTCTTTCTGTCTCTCATGAATAAATACATAAAATCTTAAAAATATATAAATAAATCTGAACATTTGTCTACTGGCCTACAAAAATGGGAGCCCTGAGCTTTTGGATATATGATCATAATTTATCAAAAATTCCACTATCTTTATTAGTGCCATTTTACAGAATTGACTAACCACTGGAATCCCATATAGATTGAATTCCAAACAATTCATTTAATATTTGAGAAATAGATCTTGAGGAATAGGTTTAAAATCTAGAGATAGAGAGAACCTTAGAACCTTACCTGTCTCATTAATTTTATAGACAAGAAAATTCAATCCTATGAATGCAAAATTATTTGTCCCAGTTTACCCAATATAGGAGGGTCATAGTTAGTATAAGAAGATATAATTCATCTTTCAGAATTGGCCAACTTGTGATATTTTGCTATAGTAAAAGGATATTTACTTCTAGTAGAATTCTCTAGAATTCTAAATTAATAACTCTAATATTTTCAAGGCACTGGCTGGTTCAGTCAGCAGAGCATGTGACTTTTAATCTAGGGGTTGTGAGTTCAATCCTCATGTTGGGCATGAAGCCTACTTATAAACAAAAATTCTAGTATCCTAAAATTTAATATAAACTGATGTCTTGACTACTTCTTTGCAACATCATTAACTGTACCAAGCTTTCTATTGATTAAAAATTGTTTTTCTTTTACATTGTCATATTTTAATAAATTGGTCTTTTAACTAAATTTTGAAAGTCATTTATTTTTCCTATTGCCTTTTTTTGAACCTATTACATGAAGACATGGAGATATTGCAATATTTTTCTTTCTACTTGGTGTATTTCAATCTCACCAAAGAGTCAGTTACAGTGTGCTAGGGACCTGTGATTTGTGTTCCTCTTTCTAGCTTGGGTAGCTATTTCCACTTATAAATGTGCCACTATTTCTGGAAGGGTTGCTATTATAACTGGGCACCCCCTTATCCTTAGGGCATGTATCATCCCTGATGCTCTGCAATAGTCATTGTCATTTTTTTCTGGAAAAATGAGAAGACAGCTTCCTGGTATCCTGATGTGAGGGACATAAGAATGTCTACATCCTCATGGGTTACAATCTTTGGGGAAGGTTTCAAAGCTGCATTGCTATGCCTCAAAACCTAACAGAGATTTTATTTCAGTATGATGTTTCTTTCATATTTTGTCTATAATGCAATAAATCTCCTAGGAGAAAACTCAGCTAAAAGAAGATTGCTTCAACAAGCTTAGGCAAGTTATCTTGGACTTGAAGCTAGGAAAAGCATGACACATTTTATTCTATATACCACCTGTCCAATCCCTCCTTGAACTGGATCTGATAATGATATCTCAGGAATGCAAGCTAGAGATTTCCTCTGCAGAATAAAAATTTATGCTAATTTTATTTATTTTTAAAACAATATAATTTAGATTAGAGAAATAAATACAGTGTTGTTTTTTTTTTGTACAACTGTATATGAATACGCATACATGCACGATGTACAAGGAATTATTTTAAGTCATGAATTTTAAAAAGAACTTCCTCAGAGAGATGAGAACAGATTTATAACCAGCTGGTGTCAGGCTATATTTGGCATGTGGTACCTAGATTTAGTTATCATCTTCAAAGCCCATGAATACCATTCTAACAACACTATTGTGCATGTAAGACAAATGGTCGGGGAATTCCTTTAAGCAATCTCAGGCGAGGAGAACAAGGTCAAATGTCATCACAATACACCGAAGTTGCTGAGGATTGAGTCCCTAACTAGGTTTTCTGAGGCAGCCAGAGCTTTTAGTGCTGCAGAGGAAGCCAATGGTATTTTGAAAGATGTGAGAGCAGCAAGTTGTTTTTCTGTATTTTTGTATGCCAGTATAGATCCGTGGTTTTGTTAAATGAGAATATGTGAAATATTTTAAATTCTGAGAATCAGACTACTGGGGTAAAATGAGGTGCCTGTCTTCCCTTCCCAAACAGGCACCAATATGTACTTTGTATTTTTACTCATAAAGGGACCACCGTGCTCCCTTTATACTTAGATTCAGTATCCCTTTAGATACTGAGCTCCTGAGTCAGCACTCTACATCAAAATATTCAAGGCCTCTTTCTCTCACCTCAGTAGCACTTACCATGAAGAAAATGGATTTTCTTCTATACCCTGGTAAGGAATTCCAATGTTTTATACTAGCTTCTCTGAAAAAATGCTTATACTCTACTCAGCTCTGCCTCCTACTCCTCTCTCAGAGTTTCCCCCTATTGCTTTCTTCCTCTACACAGCTTGTTCTGCAACGATTAGGCCAGAGATCCACTTCTGATTCAACCTAAGCCAAATGGATACTCTTTCTCTGAAATTTGGATTAAAAACCCTCAAATTCCATTTGTTTTTAATAAAATCTGGGAATTACTTAAATTCAAGACAGAAAGGGCTCAGATTTGAGCTTTTGTTCAAGCTCAGCAGAGGGTGAGCTGCAGTTGGCTCCAGTTCCTTCTAAAAACTTGGTGTGCTTTCCATGGCTTCTGTGTGGCTGTCCTTTTGTAGTTTTCAAACATGTGCTCTTCGTGTTTTTACTTAGCTTGAGTGGATTCTCTTTCTTGCAATCAACTAGTTCCTGAAAACCCCTGGAGAGACCAGTGTCTATTTAGTAAATGTAAAGTTTAGGGTCTTTATATTCAGAGTGACCAGGCTTTCTCTTACAACACAGATTCTGCTCTTTATTATTGTGCAACATTCTTGTTTTATTGCAACTATGAAGTGAGAGATCCATCACAGCAGCAGTACATCCACAGGAATTATAGTCTAGGAGAGATATTGCTTTTAAACTTTATTCCATTTAGGCTTTATATGTGAAGTCATGCATGGCTTATAATTTTTCTGGAAGATTTATCCTTTAAAGAATGCATTTGAATCTAAATGATAAATTTTCTCATCATTACTGGATTTTAAAAATTTCTATGAATCCTGCTCATATAAGATTCAGTGTTGACTGAGATGTGTTATATAAAAGCCTAATGCTATTTCCTACATGGGTTTGTCTTCTTAGACATATCTATTCTCATGAAATCACAGGCCTATTATTTTTATACCTTCACATTCTTAGTTTCTGTCACCAACACCAGTTTTTATTTTCATTTTTGTTTTTCAGCTAACTGTATAGCTCAGTTCAACAAACGATTAATGTCTTACTTATTTTCAAATGTTCAGAATATATTAAAAAATACATACGAAATGCCATTAGCAACTGCCCTGGCTAGGCAAACCAAAATCTCTCTGTAAAGCGTTTTTGTGAATAAATTTAGGTCCATCTTCTTACAAAGAAAAGTTCAATTGTTAACTACATGTCATTAAAAATTAGAAATTTTCCTGCAGAAAATTCAGTGATTAAAGAAGTCATTTAAAACTGTTAAAAGAAAGGAAAAATAGTGCCTGTGCATAAATCAAACTATGACTGCCATATTCTCTAGTATCTTTTCTTTTTGGAAGAAAGGACACCATGGCAACCAGTATGTAATGGTTAGGAAAGGGTACTTCAACAGGTTCTTTGCTTTTTTTTTAACCATGAGATGAACTATTTCCCTTTAGCCTCACTTTTCAATATCCTCTAAGACTGTGTAACCAACTCTCTGTAGTACTTTACTGTCAGAGAGAAAAGATACTATATAAAATGTCTTTCTATACCTTAAAACATTTACAAAAGTAAAACCATGTGAGAAAAATGCTTGTGTGTGTGTGTTTGTTTTAGCATCTAGGCTTAATGAATTTGATGATCTCCTCATGCCAATATTTATTATTCCCTTTTTATATAGCTGTGATGTACAATATTAACTATATTAGAGAACATTGAACTAAGTAAATATCTCCAAAAGAGTTACTGCCAGAAATTGAATGAGATTAAAGCTTTTTTGTTTGTATGAATAACTATAGGATACTTGAGAAAAATGCTGGCATTAAGAGCCTGGATGATGGCAGATGCCATGTCTTTACTCATGCAGACACATACACACACACACAAATACATTTGTCTTCACAGTAGTTGTACACAAATCAACCTTTTCTAGCCAATGAGGTGAAAGTAGGTAAAGTTTAAAGACTATAGAAAAATATATGAGACAGTGAAAGATAATTTAATTGTACATAAGCCATAGCCAGATGATGTCACTTCAATGAAGTATACTGAAAGAATTTTAAAAACTAAAAGGTTCTAAAATGCTTTTTTAAAAATATGTTTATAAGAGGGGCACGTGTCTCACTCAGTGAGTTAGGTGTCTGCTCAGGTCATCATCCTGGAGTCCTGGGATGGAGCTCTGCATTAGGCACCCTGCTCAGCGGGGAATCTGCTTTTTCCTCTGCTCCTCACCCTACTTGTACGTTCTCTCTCAAATAAATAAAAAAATCTTAAAAAAGACATTTATAATATATTTTATAAGATTAAATGACAACTCTCACCACTGACTCTTTAGTAAAAGTATATATATGTTAACTAAGCATTATAAGACTATTAGTTTTGGCTAGCGTTGAGTTGCTATGTTTATGAGAAATAATGAAAAGTCTGAGTTTTTATTCAAGAATTGTTCAATTTAAAAGTCATAGATAAGAAATTATGCAGGAAGAGATAAATGCAGGAGAAATAAAATTGTATGCACATAAGCTTGCCAGGAATTAAAAGGCATTTTGGAGTTGTAGGACTTGGACATGAATTGGAGACTTCAGTCAATGCCACAATCCCTTGAGAGTTAGTGATCCTCCTATTATCTATTCCAATTTCCAACTCTGTATGGATTATAATAAAATTCATATAATAATCATAGATGAGTACATCTCTTGGCTTGGCATTCTGTGTTATATTTGTCTGAGAAACAAAACAAGGATGCCTGGGTGGCTCACCGGTTGAACGTCTGCCTTCCACCTAGGGCGTGATCCTGGAGTCCCGGGATCGAGTCCCACATCGAGCTCCCTGCATGGAGCCTGCTTCTCTCTCTGCGTCTCTCTCTCTCTCTCTCTGTCTTTCATGAATAAATAAATAAAATCTTAAAAAAAGAAAGAAACAAAACATACTTGAGCATGTCTGGAAGGATCCATGGGATACAAGGAAATAAGATCTCATTGACTTATGAGTACAAACTATTAAAAGTCAATTTGTAAATTAGATCATATGTGAGATAAGCAGAGTATAGCACCAGGAATGAAATAGGTTACTGAAGTCCTCTATTCCAAAGAAAAACCTATGAGGCTTTGAAAATCAAAGTAGAATCAGCAGATGTGCATTGACGGTGAACCAGGGATGCTTCTGGAAATGTCATGACAATTCCAGGAAGTCACTCTTCATAAGGTTCATTTTGGCTTTTCAGAGGTAACTGAACCTATGACTCAGTCCTCTTATGAGGACTTATTACAGACATTATACAAGGAACCAGATCAAGACATAATAAACATGTTTCATGACATGTTAACAGTGGAAAGAATGGCTTTAGAGTAGATGAGGAATTGCTTAGGGACTTCTTAGATATTCTTTTGAAAGAACTCTGTGACTGAGGAATGGATTAGAATCAGATTGCCACAAAAGTAGATGGTGCACTGAGTGATTACAATGAAATTACCTTAGATTGCATCACAATATTGGAATCTTGTTTTGTCTTGTTTGTTTGTATGGGGAGGGATGGAGGAGGGCTGCTGATTTAGTCTGGGAGCCTGGTCTATAGTCACAAATTTAAGGAAAGAAATTGACAGCTCTAAGATTTTAGAATTAATAAAGGGATCTTGATTATAAACAAGGTAGAGATCCTTGGATAGGACCCAGGATACAAGGTATCCTGTAAAGAAAGGCCGGTATCTCTGAACAGACCCTGGTATTTAAAGAGATTACTTTACTTTTGAGGCTAAATCAAATATTGTGGATGATGGCTGGCTCTGGGCTCATCTGGTAATTGGAACCTAATATCCTAACATTACAGATATGCCCTGAAGAATATAGCTGTGTGTGTACATTAGGAGTTGTAAGCTACTTGTCAACATAACATATATACTGTGTAGTTGCCTAATATGTGAACCAAAAGCCTTTGATTGTGTAGATCTACAGTACTTAATATAAAACTACTATTGGGGTCTTCTCCCTCAAATGTCCAGAGACACTACAGTTACTAAAAATAAAGCCTGGGGATTAAAGATCATACTTTAATGGTTTAATTGCCAATGATACAAAAATTACATGATGGCATTTTTTGTTTGTTTGTTTGTTTGTTTGGTTGGTTGGTTGGTTGGTTGGTTTTATGTTTGAAATGGCTAAAGGAGATCATACTTCATTGAAAAGAAAGAGATTTTTCTGATTTTTTTTTCTGATTTTCTCTCTTCAATACAACTGACTATATATGATTGAAATTATGGACCACATGAGACCTAGGGGACTGTTAAATTTATCAAGTGGAATGAAAAGCACTTAGCCTGATCACAGGGAAGAAGAAAAAATCATTTCTTTTTGATATGTAGAATGGGGCAGAGTATCGCTGGATTTTAATGCTAAAGAATATTACTTAATTCAAAGGGTAAAGGATTCATACTGCAATCTGGTAAATGTGGTCATATTGACTTCCTAAATATAGTTTTATTCCCAGCATACACAGGAAAGTATACTGTAAAAGTCCAAGTCTTTATCAAGTAATTTATCATTACTCTCTGACCATTTCTGTATCCCAAATCTAATACATTATTTCAATTGTTCATGAGAACAAATCCACTCTCTTCTACTTACTCAAGTAATGTAATCTTCTTTCTCATACATCCTTTTTATTTTCTTTTCAAATGAATTCTTTCCATCAATATGAAACAACACTATTTTTTCTCCTCTCTTAAAAAAAAGGGAAAGAAAACAAAAACAAAAAAAGAAAGAAAAAATTAAAAACAAAACACTCTTATATCTAATTTTTTGTCTTAATACAAATTTTTATGTGAAATTTGCTGATTCTTTGGACCTGATATAAACTTTTAACATACAGCTTTTGAATCCAGACCTAATCTAATATTTAAGTTTTACCATCAGAAATAATGTCCCTTAATAAGATATACTAATGGAGATATGAAAAATTCTCACAGGGAATATGAAAGTTATTTTGTTATTTTCAAAACTTTGGGGGGTTCCTGCATATGTGTATGTTCTTGTTTCTTTGATATTGATAGGAAATTTAATGGGGATGGGGTTGAGTGGCTCTTTCCTTATGTCTCTTCTAAATGAATTAATAATCAGTAATAGGACTAAGAAAATCTAGTATGTTTATATTAAATTGTCCTATTAATATGTTTGTAGTTTTCTGAATTCAATGTCTAGATAAGTTTTAGTTATTTTCATAAGAATAGTATGTTTTACTGTGCTGAAATGTCCACATGTTTTTGCCATGGTTTCATAGATGGGAATAAAATCTGTTCTTTAAGATCAAGGGGAAAGATATGTATTTGAATATCTTTCTGACAGTTTCTAAAATTACTTATTTATCTTACAGTGTTTGTATTGCAGTAATAGAGAATAGATAAATCCAAAAATAATGCCTATGACAGATAAGAGACTAGCGAAGAAAATAGAATCTCCCCATATAGATTAAATCATTAGCATCTACAAGAACTAAACCAATAAGAGTTCAAAGAAAAAATTAACATGATATTTTATTTATAATCTTGGCACACACAACAAAACTGTGGCTTCATTATTGCTGCATATCTACTGAAATAACCACCCACATGGTTAGAAGTTGGAGATGACATTTTGTTTTGCTGTATAAGAAAACATAAAATAAGGGTAATTGCTTATTTTCAATGAATCTTTCATTTTCATGAGTCAGAAAAATGTTTATGAAATTGTATCTTTTAATAAATATATATGCTATGACCTGGATATATAGCACAAATTATTACAAGATTCCTCACTAAAATAAAATTTAGTTTACCACTAACTAAATTGACACAACACTGAGGTAATATCTTTTCAAAACATACTTTTAAGGGTTTTTTCCCAATCATAGAATTGAAATTGAATAATGATATGTGAAAAAGGCAGAGCACAAAAATGTGTGTTTATGTATGTGTACAGTGATATGAACCATATGAAGAAATATCATAATTTTAAGTTTCAAAATATGCCAGACATACCAGTTTGGTGAAATTACATATGATTTTAATTTATTTTTGTTCTGTTAGTCATCATTTTTATAACTATATTTGCCATAAACCACAAACCAAAATTCATATTTGTATTCATTTTACTATCTATACTATATAATCAAAGCTCACAAATCTAACATTGAAAACTTGGCACCATAGCAAATACCTAAAACACTAAAATTCATTTAGACTTGATACCTAATTTATGCTTCATTTTCTGGGTAGTAATGTAGCTTATTTTAGCTTCTCTGGTGAATTATTATCATATCATAAAACATAGCAAAAAGTAAATAAAAAGTATCCTCTTCATAATTCCTGGGCTTTTTTTTTTTCTTCCTGTCATTTTCTGTTGTTTGAAAACATTTTTCTTAACCTATTTTAAGTAGATTTTTCTTACATTGTGCAAAGAAAGAAAAAAGAAACAGTGATATATGAATTATAATAAATACAATTATTGCCTGTTTTATTTATTTGAGGAATTAGAAAAGGTGCCAATTTGAGGAAGTTTTATTCGTGATCATTATTTAGTAATAAATAAGACACCATTTTAATATTTAATAAAAAAGAAGACAACTGTTAGCACTCACAACTTTGTTGACCAAAAATGGCATAGTGAACAAAAAGCAAGATTTGGGTCAAATGTACTTGAGGCAAATTTTCACTCTGACACTTAGAATGTGATATTTGCTAATTTCCTACATTATTTTTGATACTGTTATCTTAAATTATAAAATAGCTATAAAAACACCATATACGGGGATCCCTGGGTGGCTCAGTGGTTTCGCGCCTGCCTTTGGCCCAGGGCGTGATCCCGGAGTCCCGGGATCGAGTCCCGCGTCAGGCTCCTTACATGGAGCCTGCTTCTCCCTCTGCCTGTGTCTCTGCCTCTCTCTCTATGTCTATCATAAATAAACAAAAATAAATCGTTAAAAAATTTTTTAAAAAAACCACCATATACCTTTCCTAAGGCTGCTGTAAAACTACAAGCCTAGTGGCTTAAATCAACAGAAATTTATTCTCTCAAAGTTTTGGAGGCTAGATGCCTGAAACACCTGTAGGCAGGACAATGCTCTTTCTCAAAGTTCTAGGGGATAATCTGTTCCATTCTTTCCCCTTAGATTCTAATGTTACTAGTAATCCTCAGAGTTCTTTGCCTTGTACACACATCTTTCCTATACCTATCCCTGTTATATGTGGTGTGTCTATTACTCCTTTCTTTCATAAAGACAAGAGTCATATTGGATTAAGGGTCTACCTTATGTCATGTGACTTCATATTAACTTACATCTTAATTACATCTGCAAAACCTTATTTTCAAATAAGATCACATTCACAGGTGCCAGGTGTAGGAACTTAAACATAACTTTATTATTGGGGGTAGATGAAACAGTCATCCACAAAAATTACCTAACTCAGTTTGTTTGTTTTTTTTTAGTAAAATTAAATATACTATGAGGTACACCTGCAACTAGTCTAACATTGTATGTCAAATGTACTTCAGTACAAAAATTATGCAATATAAAGAAGACCTCATTTAAACTTAAAAAATGTAATATATGCAAACTCATTAGCAAAGACCTATACATTGTGGGCACTCAAGGTAAGTTGCATTTCTGTTCTTTTGCCTGGGTATATCATGTGAGTAATGATGACAATTGATTATAGTCAATACAATGTCCTTTAACTTTTTTCACATTACTCTGCTTCTAAATTGTTTTAGGACAAATTATGAAAGACAAAATTGAAGAAATGGAATGCTAAGTGTTGTTTATTTTAGTGTATACTTCTTTATCTGGTTCTATAGATCTCTGTACTTCTTTTTTGTCTCACTGCTATTTTGCAACTATTCGAATTATAGAAAACTGCTGGTTATGCAAATAAAATGATTGTCTCTAGTGAAGCAAATGAATTTTGTCAGATAGAGATGAAAACCATCTCACTTGTAAGAAGGTATTTTCTATTAAATTCATTTCAACATTTTTGATTTCCTATATATATCTGCTTTTAGGGTTCTCATTTGAAATGGTCTGAAACATCTTGCTGTTTCCCCCATGAAATAATAAGTTAAATAAAATCTTTGTGTTCATTTTAGATTTGCATGACAGTCATGATTTTACTTTAAAGAAAATACTATAATATTCCATGTAGTTTTTGACAAAACTTTGATGAATAAAGAAATGAAAAGATTTAGTCCTTTAAAATGTCACTCTCTCTCAACATGATACGCAGCACCTGTGTGGAAAAGAACTGAACCCAAAAGCTTCATAATTTTTGAATTAGAAGGCAATTCACAGGAAGAAGCCAACAAGTAATTTTGGTGGGCAAAAAAGTGTAAGATAATTAAGTATTTCTTCAAGTAACAAGAATAAAGTCTACTTTAAAGTGAGACTTAATGCCTTGTAATTTAACAACTAAATTGCTGATCTGGTCCATATTACTTTACAAAGTGAAGCTTCAGAGCAAAGAGGAGCTCCTGCTTTAGTTAAGGCCCAGTTAAAAGGCTTTAGTAGTATAAAAATAAATGGGGGCAGTCTTTATCCATTATCATACTTACCCCATCAAGCCAATTATAGTGTGCTCAGGGGCAGATTGACTATTTTTCCTTTGAAATATAAGAAAATGATTGTTCTTGCTGAACACAGGATGAGAGTGTGAACTAAACACCAATCTTTGGGTTCTGGCTGTGAATGACAGCTCCATGGTGTTTGAATGGGAACCAAGAACTAGTTAGAAAAAGAGCAAGGCAAGAGGGAATGTGGTGGCAGAATAGGAGGCTTGTTTCATCCCATGAATACTACCAGATCACTGTTAAATCATCCTAAATACCTCCAGAAAGTGACCTGAACACTGACAGAACAAACTCCACAACTAAAGAGAGAGGAGGCCATATTGAAGAAGGTAGGAAGTGCAGAGATGTGGTTAGGGAGAGAGAAATGGATTATGTATCCTGTAGAGGGAGGGGAGCCATGGTCATGGAACAGGGCAAGAGAAAGAGGAGCCCACAGGGGAATGCAAAAGGAGAATGATTGGTGGTGCCTGGATGGCACAATTGGTTAAACAACTGACTCTTGGTTTTGGCTCAGGTCATGACCTCGGGGTTATGAAATCAAGCCCCACATGGGGTCCTTTCTCAGTGGGAAGCCTGTTTGAGATTCTCTCTCCCTCTGCCCCTCCTCCTGCTCTCTTTCTGTACAATAAGTAAGTAAATCTTTTTTAAAAAACTAAGAAGAACATTTCTCCAAAGCCATTAACAATGACAGCTTAATTTTGTAAGTTTTTGTAAACAGCAGAGTGTAAAGCTTCGAGGTTTAAAGGTCAGCAGTCTTGGCTGTGATAGAGACAGGAGTGCACTGTACTGCTCCTGGAGAGAAGGAAGGTAAACAACTTAGGAGTAGATAGTGAGGAAACAGTGATCTGAGCATGTCTGGGGCACACAGTGGGGAGATGATTTGCTCCTCTCAGAATATTTCCCTAAGAGGCAGTGTTATATAGATGTCCCTCTAGTAACAAAGGATCTGGCTGGTGCTCATTTTCCTTTCCCAGAAAACACACACACACACAATAACAACAACAACAACAACAAAAAACCAGCCACTAGTGGGAAGCAACACAGTGTCCACACTGGTTGACTAACATGGATACACTAAGCCCCACTCCCCTGCATTTTGGTGTGACTAATCCTCTCAGTCAAGCTTGTCTTAGTCCTAGTGTAGAAGCCCTCTTCTCCAGAATACCAAAATACACCCTACCTACACAGCTCTAGATTAGAGAGTTCTACAAGGCCTCAGGTCTGGTGGAGTTGGCATCAGGTCTCATTTCACAAGGAGACCAGACACACTTAGTTAAAACAACAACAACAACAACAACAACAAAAACACATTCTTGTCAAGGACCAAACACTGCCCACCACAAGCAAGGTGAACCTCTGCAGATGACTGGCCTAAAGGATACAGAAAACAGAACAAAACAGCTGAGCTTATGCAGCACATATCAGAGACACTCCCTGCAGTGCCAGGCCCTGGAAACTACATGACTTCTCCTTCATAAAGCTGTTAGCTTCAGGAACAGGAGACATAACTGGTTTTTCTAACACAAGGAGGAAGGTAAGGGCTTAGACAAAATGCCGGGACAGATGAATTCATCCCAGATGAAAGAACAAGAAAAATTAATGGCCAGCGATCTAAGTGACAGATGTAAGTAACATGAAGGATTTAAAACAACAATCATTAAGACATTCACTAGGCTTGAAAAAAGAATAAAAGACTTCAGTGAAATCTTTACTACAGGGATCAAAGAGTTAAAAAATAATCAATCACAAATGAAGACTGGTATAAAAGAGATTGGAAACAGGCTTGATGTAATGAATAGCAGGCTGGAAGAAGTAAAGGAATGATTTAGTGACCTTTGAAGACAAAATAATGGAAAATAATGCAGCAGAAAAAAAGAGAGAAAGAAGACTTAGGGAACTCAGTGATACCATCAAATGAAATAACATTCATATTATAGGAGCCCCAGAAGAAGAACAAAGAGAAAAGCAGCAGGAAATTTATTTAAGGAAATAATAGTAGAAAACTTCCCTAATCTGGGATAGGAAACAGACATCCAGATCCAGGAGGCAAAGGAACTCCTACCAAAATCAAGAGAAGCAGGCCAAAACCAAGATATAACTAAATTTGCAGAATATAGTGATAAGAAAAACAATCTTAAAGCAGCAAGACAAAATAAATGCTTATTTATAAAGGCTATTTCGAAATTTCTCAACAGAAACTTGGAAATCTAGAACAGAATGGCATGATATATTCAAAGTGCTGAATGGAAAAAATCTACAGCCAAAAATACTCTACATGGCTATCATTCAGAATACAAGGAGAGATAAAGAGATTCCCAGACCAAAAAAAAAAAAAAAAATTCTAAAGAAATTTATGACCGCTGAATCAGCCCTGCAAGAAATATTAAAGAGGACGCATTGAGTGCAAAGAACAACCAAAAGTCATAAAGACAAGAATGGATCGGAGAAAATCTCCAAAAACAATGACAAAACAAGTAATAAAATAACACTAAATACATATTTATCAATAATTGCTTTGACTATAAATGGAGTAAATGCTTTAATTAAAAGATATATGGCACAGAATGGATTAAAAAACCCAAGACCCATCCATATGTGGCCTAAGAGAGACTTATTTTACTTTATTATTTATATATATATATATATATATATTTTTTTTTTTTTTTTTTAAAGAGAGAGAGCACAATGGGGAGGGACAGAGGAAGAGATAATCTGAAGCAGACTCCCCACTCAGTGCTCAGCCTGACATGGGACTCTATCTCATGACCCTGAGATCATGACCTGAGCTGCAATCAGGAGTCACATAATGCATTGACCCATCCAGAAGCCCCTACCCATTTTGTAACTAAAGACACCTACAGATTGAAAGTGTGAAGATGATGAAATATTTATCACACAAATGGATATCAAAAGAAAATCCTAGTAGAAATGTCTGTATGGAAAAACTGGCCTTTGAAACAAATATATAACAAGAGATAAAGAAGGACATTGTATAATCATAAAGAAGACAATCTAATAGGAAGATCTAACAATTGAAAATATTTATGCAACCAAGATACAAGCACCCAAATACATAAAAAATTAATAACACACATAAAGGAACTAATCAATAGTAATACAGTAATCATAGGGAAATTAACACACCCCTTACATCAATGCAAGATCTTCTAAACTGAACATCAACAAGGAAACAATGGCTTTGAATGTCACACTGGACTAGATGGAGCTAATATATATATATATATATATATATATATATATATATATATATATTCAGAACACCTCATCCTAAAGCAGCAGGATATACATTCTTTTCAAGTGTATGTGGGACATCTTTTGTTCACATATTAGGCCACAAATCAGGCCTCAGCAAGTACAAAAGATTGAGATCATACTATGCATCTATTCTGACCAGAATGCTATGAAACTAGAAGCCAACTATAAGAAAAAATCTGGAAAGGCCACAAATACCTGAAGGTTAAGTTATATATGCTACTAAACAATGAGTGGGTAAACCAGAAAATCAAAGAAAAAAATAAAACGTACATGGACACAAATGGAAATGAAACCACCATAGGACTACACAACCTTACTGTACACTCAAGAGGGCTAGGAAAAGAACAACAAAGGAGACTTAAAGTCAGCTGAAGCAAATAATAATAATAATAATAATAATAATAGTAGTAGTAGTAATAAATATTAGAGCAGAAAAAAGTGATTTGTAAACTAAAAAAAATCAGTAAAACAGATCAATGAAACCAGGAACTAGTTCTTTGACAAAGTCAATAAAGAATGATAAACCTATAGCCAGACTGATCAAAAAGAAAAGAGAAAGGATTCAAATGAGAGAGGAGAGATCATAACCAACACTACAGAAACATAAACAATCATAAGAGAATATGATGGAAAACTGTATACCAACAAGTTGGACAACCTAGAAGAAATGGACACATTTCTGGAAACATAGAAATTACAAAAACTAAAACAGGAAGAAATAGAAAACTTGAATATACTAATAATCAGTAAAGCAATTGAATCAATAATCAGAAAACTACCAAAGAATGAAAATGCAGGGCCATGGCTTCACAGGCAAATTCTACCAAACATTTAAAGAAGAGTTAATAGCTACTCTCAAAGTATTTCAAAAATTAGAAGAAGGAAAACTACCAAATTCATTCTATGAGGTCGGCATTAACCATGATACCAAAACTAAATAAAGACTCCACTAAAAAGAAAAGTAAGGTTGGAGGCATCACAATTGAAGACTTTAAGTTTTGTTATGAAAGCAGAGCTGTTCAAACCAGTATGGTAGTGGCACAAAAATAGACACATAAATCAATGGAACAGAATGGAAAACCCAGACATAAACCAGCAATTATATGGCCAATTAATCTTTGACAAAGCAAGAAAGAATATTCAATGGGAAAAAGACAGTTACTCCAACAAATTGTATTGAGAAAACTGGACAGCAGCATTCAAAAGAATGAAACAGGACCACCTTCTTACACCAAACACAAAAATAAATTCAAAATGGATGAAAGACCTAAATGTGAGACCTGAAACCATAAAAATTGTAGAAGATAAAACAGGAAGTAACCTCTTTGATATTAGCCATAGCAGCTTCTTTCTAGATATGTCTCCTGAAGCAAAGGAAACAGAAGGAAAAAATAAACTATTGGAACTTTTTCAAAATAAAACATTGTTGCATGGAAAGAAACAATCAACAAAACTGAAAGGCAAACTTTGAGATCAAAGAAGATATTTGCAAATGACATACCTGATTAAGAGTTTGTATCCAAAATATATAAAGATCATATAAAACACAACACCCCCAAAAATGAATAAACCAATTGAAATATGGGCAGAAGACATGAATAAACGTTTTTCCAAAGAAGACAACAGACACATGCAAAGGTACTCAACATCACTTATCATCAAGGAAATACAAATCAAAACTACAATGAGATATCACCTCACACCTGTCAAAATGACTGAAACAAAAACAAAAACAAAAACAAGAAACAACATGTGTTGGCAAGGATGTGGAGAAAGGGGAACTGTTTCACTGTTGGTAGGAATGCATACTGGTGCAGCCACTGTGGAAAACATGATAGAGCTTCCTCAAAAAGTCATAAATAGAACCAACCTCTGATCCAGCAATTGCAGTACTAGATATTTACACAAAGAATACAAAAATACTAATTTAAAAGGAAACACATATTCCAGTGTTTATAGCAGCATTATCTACAAAAGCCAAATTACAGAAATAGCCTAAGAGTCCACCAACTGATGAATAGGTAAAGAAGATGTGGGGGAGGGGCTAATTAATTTAAAAGGATACACATATCCTAATGTTTATAGCAGCATTATCTACAATAGCCAAATTATAGAAAGAGCCTAAAAGTCCACCAACTAATGAATGGGTAAAGAAGATGTGGGGGAGGGGCAAGATGGCAGAAGAGTAGGGGTTATTAACTCAACTGGTCCCACAAACTTATCCCGATAACTTTCAAAACATCCAGGACACCTACAAATTCGACCTGGGATTTAAAGAGAGAACAGCGGAATGCTACAGATAGAAAAGTTTTTGCTTCTAACAAGGTAGGAAGGTGATAAATAAATAAATAAATAAATAAATAAATAAATAATTAAATAAAAAATAAAGTGGGGAGGAACACTGTGCGTATCAGGGCTAAAGTGGAGTGGTGAAAGCCTCCGGACAGAAAAGCCCAGCCCTGGAGAAGTGGGCTTTGCAGGGAAATTAGGCACAACTGCAAGAGGGGCAGGGAAGCCTCAAGATTCCTGGAGTCACTATAAGAGGAAGGCTGCTTGGGGGAAGAAAGCTCACCACAAACCGTGGTCTGATATAGGTAAAAGGCTGGAGCACCCCAGCCCTCAGGGCATTTGCAACAAGCCAGTTGGTTAGGTGGGCTGGCTCCAATTGGAGCCCTTTTTCTTCAGGAGTGACAGTCCCAGGGAGCACTGGATCTTGCAGCATAGGTCCCCAGATCTCAGGGCACCCAAGTGGAGAAAGCCGGCATCCTCCATTCCCCCTGGGACAGGCAGAAGCAGGGAGAGCACAGGACAGAGGACTCTTCTGCAGCTGAGCACCCCCAAGCTGTGCAGATCAGGGCACCCACACCTGCCCCCAGGAGCATCTAGTCCAGTGTGGACTGGAAGACTGTGGTTAATTACTCATGGAGAACTGACTCCAGAGCTGGAAATCTGACCCTTGCCTTTGTTGTTTTTCCTCTTTGTTTCACTTGTGCCTGGGAGAGGTGGGGCCACCAGGGAACAAAGGCCTCACAAGGTAAAGAGCTCCCACTGAACCCAGCACCTCTCAGGGGGCGGGGCATCTCCACCCAGGCTCAGACACCTGATAATCAGCACAGCAGGCCCCTTTCCCAGAAGAACTGCTGGAAGAACTGGGGAAGAGCAAGTTCTTAACCAAACAACACTGGAAAGTTCCAGGACCAAGAGAAAATTGAGAGAAAATAGTACATAGAACTAGAGGGTCCCTTTTTTTTCTTTTCTTTTTTTTTTTTTTCATTTTCCATTACAACTCATTTTTATATCTGACTAAAAATGTCCAATATTTTTTCTCTTTTCCCATCTTGACTACAGTATTTTACCCACTCTTCATTTTTAAGTTTTTTTCCTTTTTGACTTCCATATTTCCACAATTACATGTTTTAGATATATCTTTCATTTCTGGATTCCCTTTAACATGTTCCATTTAATTTTGAGAGATATACAAGATATGCTTTGTTTTATTTTGTGATTTTGTTTTCTCTGCCTCGTTTTGTTCTACAATGGCAGAAGTTAATAACTTCTAAAACATGACTAGCATGCACCCCGAAACAAGTGAGCACCTTGTTGGTTCACTCTGTGAGATTATATTCTCTCTTCCTTCCCATTCTGCCCCCCTCTTTTATCTTGTTTGTGTTTATGTGGTCAATGTTGGGGCTTTCTATAAGTATTGCTGATTTATATAAATTTGAGACTGGGCATCTTTTAACATACAGAATAAAATATACTCAGAACCAAGAGGATAACCATCTAGATTCCCTCAGAGAGACTATATTCTCTCTCCATTACCACTTCTTCACCACCACCATCCCGCAGCAACCCCCTTTTTCTTATTTATTCTCTTTACTTATTTTTTTCTTTTTCTTTTTTCTTCTCCTTTGGCATGTTTTACCTTTTATTTTTTAATACTTTGTTTTAAAATTTGTTTTTCACTTTAGTGGCTTCTTCTTCTTCTTCTTCTTCTTCTTCTTCTTCTTCTTCTTCTTCTTCTTCTTCTCCTTCTTCTTCTTCTTCTTCATTTTCTGGTCTCTGACCTTGTCAGAATCATCTAGGGTGGATTTTACTTAGGTCATGTTTGATATTTTTGACTCAGGTCCCTCATACAGCCACTATGCACTGGACAAAATGACTAGAAGGAAGAATTTGCCACAAAAGAAAGAACCACAAACAGTATTTCTGCCACAGAGTTATAGAATATGCATTTCAATTTGATCTTAGCCAATTCAGAAGCACAATTAAAAAGCTACTAGTGGCTCTGGAAAAAAAGCATAAAGGACTCTAGAGACCTCGTTACTGCAGAATTGAGATCTAATCTGGCTGAAATTAAAATAAATTCAATGAAATGCAATCCAAACTGGATGTCCGAATTGCTAGGGTTAATGAGGTGGAAGAGAGAGTGAGTGATATAGAAGACAAGTTGATGATAAGGAATGAAGCTGAGGAAAAAAGAGAAAAATAAGAGACCATGAGGAAAGGCTTAGGAAAATAAATGATAGCTTGAGAAGGAATAATCTACATATAATTGGTGTTCCATAAAAGGCTGAGAGAGAGAGGGCCACAAAGTATATTTGAACAAATCATAGCTGAGAACTTCCCAATTTGGGGAGGGAAACTGGCATTCAGACCCAAGACATAGAGAGGACCCCCCGAAAAAAATCAATAAAATCCGTTCAGCACCTCAACATTTGATAGTGAAACTTGCAATTTCCAAAGATAAAGAGAAAATTCTTAAAGCAGTGAGAGACAAGATAGTCTTAACTTATATGGGGAGAAATATTAGATTAGCAGCAGACCTCTCCACAGAGACCTGGCAGGCCAAAAAGGGCTGGCATGATATATTCAGGATCCTAAATAAGAAGAACATGCAGCCAAGAGTGCTATATCCAGCAAGGCTGTCATTCGGAATAGAAGGAGAGATAAAGAGATTCCAAGATAGGCAGAAACTGAAAGAATATGTGAGCACCAAAATGGCTAAGCAAGAAATATTAAGGGGGACCCTGTAAAAGAAAGAGGAAGCCCAAAGAAATAATCCACAAAAACAGGGCCTGAATAGGTATATGATGACACTAAATTCATATGTTTGAATAGTTACTTTGAACATGAATGGGCTAAATGATCCCATCAAAATATGAAGTGTATACAACTGGAAAAAAAAAGCAAGATGCATCTATATGCTGTCTACAAGAGACTCATTTTAGACCCAAGGACAACTCCAGCCTGAAAATGCACAGTGGAGAACCATTTACCATTCAAATGATCCTCAGGAGAAAGCTGGGGTAGCAATCTTCATATCAGATAAATTAAAGTTTATCCCAAAAACTGTAGTAAGAGATGAAGAGAAACACATATCATACTTAAAGAGGCTATCCAACAAGAAGACCTAACAATCATGAATATTTATGCTCCTAATGTGGGAGCTGCCAAGTATATCAATCAACTAATAACCAAAGTGAAGAGATACTTAGATAATGATACACTAATAGTAGGAGACTTCAACATGGCATGTTCTGCAAATGACAGATCTTCTAAGCACAACATCACAAAAGAAACAAGGGCTTTAAATGATATACTGCACCAGATGGATTTCACAGATATATACAGAACTTTCCATCCGAATGCAACAGAATACACATTCTTCTCAAGTGCACATGGAACTTTCTCCAGAATAGACCATACACTGGGTCACAAATCAGGTATTAAATGATACCAAAAGATTGGGATTATCCCCTGCATATTTTCATACCACAATGCTTTGAAACTAGAACTCAATCATAAGAAGAAATTTGGAAGGAATTCAAGCACATGGAGGTTAAAGAGCACCTACTAAAAGATGAATACATCAACGAGGAAATTAGAAAAGAATGAAAAAGATTCATGGAAACTAATGAAAATGAAGATACAACCGTTCATATCTTTGGGATACAGCAAAAGTGGTTCTAAGAGGGAAATACATCACAATAAAAACCTCCCTCAGAAAATTGGAAAAAACCTCAAATATACAAGCTAACCTTGCACCTGGAGAAAGAACAGAAAATTAAACCTACACTAGGCAGAAGAACAGAGATAATAAAGATTTGAACAGAACTCAATTAAATAGAGACCAGAAGAACTGTAGAATAGATCAAGAAACACAGGAGCTGATTCTTTGAAAGAATTAATAAAATAGATAAACCACTATCCAGACTCATTAAAAAGAAAAATGACTCAAATTAATAAAAACATGAATGAAAGAGGAGAGATCACAACCAATACCAAGGAAAACAAATGATTTTAAAAACATATTATGAGCTGCTATATGCCAACAAATTAGGCAATCTAGAAGAAATGGATGCATTTCTGGAAAACCACAATTTACCAAAACTGGAAGAGGAAGAAATAGAAAAACTGAACCAATAACCAGTGAGGAAATTGAAGCAGTCATCAAAAACCTCCCAAGAAACAAAAGCCCAGGACCAGATGACTTCTCAGGGGAATTTTAACAAACGTTTAAAGAAGAAATAATACCTATTCTACTAAAGCTGTTCCTAAGGATAGAAAGCGACAGAATACTTCCAAATCATTTTATGAGGCCAGCATTACCTTGATTCCAAAAGTAAACAAAGACCCCACCAAAAAGGAGAATTATAGACCAATAAATATCCCTGATGAATATGGATACAAAAATTCTCGCCAGTATATTAACGACTAGGATCCAACAGTACATTAAGAGGATTAATCACCATGACCAAGTGGGATTTATTCCCGGAATGCAAGGCTGGTTCAACACTCAAAATAATCAATGTGATTTTTCACATCAACAAGAAAAAAACAAGAACCATAGGATCCTCTCAATAGATGCAGAGAAAGCATTTGACAAAATACAGCATCTATTCCTGATCAAAACTCTTCAGAGTGTAGGGATATAGGGAACATTCCTCAGCATCTTAAAAGCTATCTACGAAAAGCCCACAGCAAGTATCATTCTCAATGGGGAAAAACTGAGAGCCTTTCCCCTAAAATCAGGAACACAACAGGGATGTCTACTCTTACCACTGTTATTCAACGTAGAAGTCCTAGCCCCAGCAATCAAACAACAAAAAGAAATAAAAGGCATTCAAATTGGCAAAGAAGAAGTCAAACTCTCCCTCTTTACAGATGACATGAAACTGTACATATAAAACCCAAAAACTTCCCCCAAGATTTCTAGAACTCATACAGCAATTCAGCAATGTGGCAGGATACAAAATCAATGCCCAGAAATCAGTGGCATTTCTATACACTAAAAATGAGAATGAAGAAAGAGAAATTAAGGAATGAAACCCATTTACAATTACACCCAAAACCATAAGATACCTAGAAATAAACCTAACCAAAGAGATAAAGGATCCATACTCTTAAAACTATAGAACACTTCTAAAAGAAATTGAGGAAGACACAAAGAGATGGAAAAATATTACATGCTCATGGATTGGAAGAATTAATATTGTGAAAATGTCAATGTTACCCAGGGCAACTTACACATTCAATGCAATTCCTATCAAAATACCATGGACTTTTTTCAGAGAGTTGGAATAAATAATCTTAAGATTTGTATGGAAGCAGAAAGGAATCCAAATAGCCAGAGGAATATTGAAAACGAAAATCAAAGCCAGGGGCATATCAATGCCGGATTTCAAACTGTATTATGAAACTGTGATCATCAAGACTGTGTGGTACTGGCACAAAAAAAAAAGACACATAGACCAATGCAACAGAATAGAGATACCAGAAATGGGCCCTCAAATCTATGGTCATTTGATCTTCGACAAAACAGGAAAGAATATCCACTGGAAAAAGGACAGTCTCTTCAATAGGTGGTGCTTTGAATATTGGACAGCCACGTTCAGAAGAATGAAACTAGAGCATTCTCTTATACCACGCAAAATGATACACTCAAAATGGGTGAAAGATCTAAATGTGATACAAGAATCAATCAAAATCCTAGAGGAGAACACAGGCAACACCCTTTTTGAGCTTGGCCACAGCAACTTCTTGCAAGATACATCTATGAAGACAAAGGAAACAAAAGCAAAAATGAACTATTGGGACTTAATCAGGATAAAAAAGACTCTGCATGGCAAAAGAAACAGTCGACAAAAATAAAAGACAACCTACAGAATGGGAGAAGATATTTGCAAGTGACATATCAGATAAAGGGCTATATCCAAGATCTATAAAGACCTTATTAAACTCAACAGCAAAGAAACAGACAATCCAATCATGAAATGGGAAAAAGACATGAACAGAAATCTCACAGAGGAAGACATAAACATGGCCAACAAGCACATGAGAAAATGCTCTGCATCACTTGCCATCAGGGAAATACAAATCAAAACCACAATGAGATACCACCTCATACCAGTGAGAATGGGGAAAATTAACAAGACAGGAAACCACAAATGTTGGAGAGGATGTGGAGAAAGGGGAACCCTCTTGCACTGTTGGTGGGAATGTGAACTGGTTCAGCCACTCTGGAAAACTGTGGAGGTTCCCCAAAGGGTTAAAATAGAGCTACCCTATGACCGAGCAACTGCATTACTGGGTTTTTACCCCAAAGATACAGATGCAGTTAAATCACTGGACACCAGCATCCCAATGTTTATAGCAGCAATGTCCACAATATCCAAACTTTGGAGGGAGCATCGATGTCCTTCAAAAGATGAATCGATAAAGATTATGTGTATATACATACAATGGAATATTACTCAGTCATCAGTAAGGACAAATACCCACCATTTGCTTGAACGTGGATAGAACTGGAGGGTATTATGCTGAATGAAGTAAGTCAAGCAGAGAAGGACAATCATCATATGGTTTCACTCATACAGGGAAAATACGAAATAATGAAAGGGATTATGAGAGAAAGGAGGTAAAATGAATGGGAAGGAATTAGAGATGGAGACAAACCATTAGAAACTCCTATCTCTGGGAAACAAACAAATGGTAGTGGAAGAGGAGGCAGGCAGAGGGATGGGGATAACTGGGTGATGGGAACTGAGGAGGGCACTTGTTGGGAAGAGCACTGGGTGTTATAATACATATTGGCAAATCAAATTTCAAAAAAATATATAAAAATAAAATAAAAATTTAAAAGGAGTAAAAAGAAAAAAATAAAGATGTGGTATATATACACAATGGCCTATTACTCAGCCACAAAAAGAAAGAGTGAAATATCACCATTTGCAATGACTTAGATGGAAATATAGTGGATTATGCTAACCAAAATAAGACAGTCACAAAAAGACAAATACCATACGATTTCACTCATTTGTGGAATTTAAGAAACAAAACAAATGAGCAAAGTGAGGTAGGGAGAGAGATGCAAAGCAAGAAACACTCTTAATTATACTTTACCTCTCTGATGGTTACCAGAGGTTGAGGGGATGGGTAAATAGGTTTTGTGGATTAAGGAATGCAGTTGTGATGAGTACAGGGTAATGTAATGTTGAATAACTATATTGCACTTAAAATTAATATTATATTGTATGTAAATGAACTGGAATTTAAATAACAAAAATAAATGGAAGTTTGCTTTAGGAGAAACTAAACAATGACATCTGAAAAATATTTAGAGGGTTATAAAATTTTTAAATGCCATCTTAAAACAAAACAAGGTACTATAAAAGGTGAATCAGCATTGTTCAATAGTGTTGAGAATAAGAATAAAGTCTTTGTACTGCTCTTGTAACTGATACAGGTAACTGATATCGATATCCATGATTTAGCAAATTAATTTTATACTGTAGATGATGAGAAGAATTTAGAAATTAAATAGGCTATTAAATATGAAATACATATAACCTCTTGGTGTTCTTTTTAAAATTCTATTTTAGTTTTTGTTTCTAATATAATAAACTCATAATGGCATAAAACAGGTACATTCATTCTCATTGGAATCTCTGTTTGAAATTCCTTTTGAATTGAGATTTTATCTCAAACTGGAAACCTCAAGGAAGTAGATGTTTGAGAGTTAGGAAATCACATTTGGGTTTTCTCTTGCCTCATGATCCATCAAGTTTCATTCAATCTTATTTTGCTTTATATATGCCTCTTCTAAAGAACGTTTTGCATTGCATTTTAAGTAAGGAATTATATTCCAAATAAAGATATTTATTGAGCACTTAGTATTTTCAGTCACTGTGCTAGAAAGCTCATAGGGAATATCTTGTTTATGATTTACTGTATTCATTCCACTTTTATGAGATTGTTAGGTAACATTATTATACCCATTTTAAGATTTTATTTATGTACTTATTTGAGAGAAGACAGAGCATGAGTGGGAGGACAGGGGCAGAGAGAGAGGGAGAAGAAGACTCCCCACTGAGCAGAAAGCCTGACATGGGCCTTGATCCCAGGACCCCAAGATCCTGGCCAGAGCCGAAGGCAGCTACTTACCAACTAAGATACTCAGATGCCCCATATCCATTATATAAATGAAGTAAATGAGAATGAAACAAAATGTCCTAGGAGACTCTCAAGTTAAATTATTTTCCCATGACTTCTGAATGTGGAGCCAGGATTTGAGTTGGTGTTTGTTTGTTGGTTTGTTTGTTTTCTGGTCCTGTGATTGTGTTTTCCTAGCTACTCTAAAATTTTAATACATTGTATGACATTTTATAAGCAGAATGAAGGTATTTCAACTCTTTTAATACCCAAGATCAAGCTGGTTTCCAAGATAATTGACCAGCTCCATAGAGCTTTTACCTGTCCCAGGCTCTATTAAATATATTAATATTTATTTTTTTGTACATTCACAATAAAATAGGCCAAATGATTCTATTAGTCTCCAAGAAGTTACTACAATGTTCCAGGGAAATCTACCTAGATTCTACACAAACTGTATACATTTATTTACTTTATTTAATTTTTAAAATAATACTTGGTGAATTTGGAAGAATTATTTTTTGTATTTTATTATTAGTCCTGCTGTTGTATGGTTTTTAATCAATCAATCAATTTATTTATTTATTTATTTATTTATTTATTTATTTATTTTTAAAGATTTTATTTATTTATTCATGAGAGACATGGAGAGAGCAAGAGAGGCAGACACAGGCAGAGGGAGAAGTAGGCTCCATGCAGGGAGCCTGACAGGAACTCAATCCCGGGTCTCCAAGATCACACACTGAGCTGCAGCGGCACTAAAATGCTGTGCCACCCAGGCTGCCCTGTTGTATGGTTTTAAAGTGTAAATCAAAGATTCTATACCAAAACTAGGTGGTCCTACGCTGAATTGAATATCTTCTGGAATATGCTTAGATACTCAGGCCAAATATGTACCCTCTGCTTTGCAATTAAATTCTATGTTTTTACCTAAATTGACTTATGTCTTAGTATAATTTATGCTTTTTATGCTTTTCTGGGATGCCTTTCTGGCATGCATACATTTTTGCCAAACACTCTTACCTAGCTGATCTCTTTTAAGAAGTTAGTGTGTGAAAAGACTATTATATTTCCTAACTAAAAAGATGGGCAATAGAACTAGTAAATATTTAGGAGTGAAGAAATCTTTGGCTTTTCTCAATTATATATTTTTACTTCATTAACACCTTGATTAGAAAGGTATGATATTTACATAATTTTCAGAAAACACTGTAACACCACACATTCTTCAGCTTGTACTCATTAAACACAAAACATTAAAAGGAATAATGTTTTAATTCTGAAACTAAAAATGAATCTTCTCTAACTTCTTAGCAATAATTGGTAATATTTTTAAAAATTATTGTCATACAACATATTACCTTTCTATTGATTCTGAGAGATAAAAAATGAAATAATGAAAGTATATCTAGAATGACATTTTTCATTTATATATCTTCAGTTTGGTGAAATTGCAATTTAGACTATATTCATTTTACTCAAAGAAAAGTGATCTACAAAGTCATCTGGTTTCAAGTGGCATATTTACAATGTCAAGCAATCAAATATTTTGAGATTACTTCCTTGAAAAGAGAACCTGATCATAACTGTGAGAACACTGGTCTCCAGGATAAGGAGAGAAAAGAACTTTCCATACAGATCAATATCTAATTTACTTAGATATTAGGCAACTCTCAGGTTTCACTTATTTTATCTGAAGAAGATGAGAGGAATAGTTATTATGTAGAATTTTAAAAAGAACATATATTAAAGCCATTTAATCTATTTTTTCAAAAGTATAAGCATAAAAAACTGGAAAACTATATGGAAATTATGTAGTACTTGCTTTTCTGGTATAGTAATTGGATTTCACTTGGAATTATCACTAATAAAAAAAAAGAAAGAATTACTGCTAATAAATGTTTACCACTAATAACCATTAAACACATTTGCCAATAATTGTAATAAACATATAAAAAATTATATATTTTAATTATATTTCCATAATAGTTTGCTGTTTTAACTGACTTTATTTTTAGAACAATTTTAGGTTGGACAAGTTAATGGAAAGTACGGGAGTGTTCCCGAATGGCTCCTGCTCCCAATATCTTTCACTTTTAATCCATGCCACAGAGGTGGTACATTTGTTTCAGTTGTTGAACCCAATTTGACACATTATCATTACCCCAGTCTATAGTTTACATTAGGTTTCTATGAGTTTTGGCAATTGTGTAATGATCTGTATCCATCATTAGAGTCTCATACAGAGTAGTCTCATTACTTAAAAATTTTTCTCTGCTCTGTGTATTTACTCGTCCTTCTCTATTTACTATAGGTAGTCACAGATTGTTTTTTACTGTTGCCATAATTTTGTCTTTTTCCAGAATGTCATATAGTTGGAAACATACAGTATGTAGTCTTTCAGATTGACTTGTTTCACTTAATAATACACATTTTAAGATTTCTCTAGATCTTTGCACGGCTTCATAACTCATTTAGTTACAACATTGAATAAATTCTACTGTATGAAAAAAATTAAAAAAAAACATTCTACAGTATGGATGAAACACAGTTTATATATCCATACACTGACTGAAAGATATCTTGGTTACTTTCCAATTTTGACAATTATGGATGAAGCTAATATAAACACTGGTATGCAGGGTTGTTTGTTTGTAACATAAATTTTCAAGTTCTTTCAGTAAATACCATGGAGATGGCTGGGAGGTATGGAAAGAGTTTATTTTGTGACTGCTATACCACCTTCTGAAGTGGCTGAATCATTTTGTATTCCTATCAGAATTAATAATAGCTCCCATTGTTTCATATCCTCATCAGCATTTGGCGTTGTCAAATTTTCACCATTCTAATAAGTGTGTAAGTGGTATCAGATTGTTTCATTCTGAAATTTCCTAAGGGTATATGATGTTGATCTTTTTTCATATGCTTATTCCTATCCATATATCTGTCATCCTTATGAAATGTTTGTTCAGATCTTTGCTTATTTTTAAATCAGATTGTTCATCTTTTATTACAAAGTTTTAAGATTTATTTATGTATTTTGCATAATGGTCCTGTATCTGATATGTCTTTTCCAAGTATTTTTTCTCGGTCTCACTTCTCATTGTCTTGGCATTTTCTTTTACAGAGCAAAAGTTTTTTATTTTAATGAAGTAGAGTATATTAATTATTTCTTTCATGAATTGTGCTTTTAGTATTGTATCTAAAAATTCATCACCAAACATGAAGCTACCTAGAATTTCTCCTTAGCTTCTAGGAATTTGTAGTTTTTTATATTATGTTTTTTGTATACATTTCGAGTAATTTTTTGTTAAGGGTATAATCTCTAGATTCATGTTTTTGCATGTGGATATCCAGTTGCTCTACTACCATTCACTAAAAAAGATTATTCTTTCTCTATTGTATTGACATTGCTCCTTTTATAAAGTGCAGTTGACAATGTCTGAGTAAGTGTATTCCCGAGCCCTCTATTCTGTTTCATTGATTTATTTTTCTGTGTTCTTATCAATACCATATTATCATGATTACTTAGCTCTAGAATAAGTCTTAAAGTTTAACAGTGTGGGCAGCCTGGGTGGCTCAGCGGTTTAGCAGTTTAGCGCCGCCTTCAGCCCAGGGCCTGATACTGGAAACCCGGGATCGAGTCCTACGTCAGGCTCCCTGCATGGAGCCTGCTTCTCCCTCTGCCTGTGTCTCTGCTGCTCTCTCTCTCTCTCTCTCTCTGTATCTCTCATTAATAAATAAATAAAATCTTTAAAAAAAAGTTTAATAGTGTAAGTTTTCTAACTTTGTTCTCCTTCAATATTGTGTTGACTATTCTGTCTTTTGCATTTTCATATAAACTTTAGAGTAAGATCATCTGTATTTACAAAAGAACTTGCTAGGTTTCATTGAGATTGCTATAAATCTGTAGATTGAGTAGAAATGAACTAACATCTTGACAATATTAATCCTTTATATTCATTAACATGGGATTCTCCATTTAGTTTATTTAATTCTTTATTTCATCAGGGTTTTGTAGTTTTCCTACTATAGATCTTATATATTAGATTTATAATTAAACATGTTTTCCTTTGGGTGCTAATGTAAATGGTAATGTGTTTTCAATTTTAAATTCCACCATTCATTGCTAGTATATAGAAAGTATAGACTTTTGTATATTAACTGTGTATCCCTCAACCTTGATATAATCATTTCTTAGTTCCAATAGGTATTTTGTTGAATTTTTGATATTTTCTATAGACAATCATGACATCTGTAAATTAGCTGTTCTCTTCTTTCCCACTCTGTATAAATTTTATTTCCTTTTCATGTCTTGCATTAGCTTGGGTTTCCATTACAAATTTTGAAAAAAGAATAGTGAGAGGGGACATCTCTATCTTATTTCTCATCTTAGTGGGAAAGATTTTATTTTATAATCATTAGTATGTTAGCTGCTGATATTTTATAGATGTTCTCTATCAAGTTGAGGAAATTCCTCTCTATTCCTACTATGCTGAAAGTTTTTGTTATGAATGTTTTTTTTTTTTTTCCTGCAGGTATTGAAATGACAGTGTATCTTTTTTTCTTTAGCCTGTGGATGTAATTGATTCTATTACTTGATTTTGAAACCTGAAATAAATCCCATTGGTTGTGATATGTCATTCTTTTTATATACTGTTAGTTTTGATTTGTTAATACTTTCTTGAGAACTTTTGAGTCTATGTTAATGAAAGATATTAGTCCTATAGTTTTCTTTCCTTGTAATGTCTGCTTTTAGTATTAAAGTAATACTGGCCTAGAATAATTTAGGAATTATTCCCTCTTCTATCTTCTGGAAGATATATAGAGTATTGATATTATTTCTTTCTCAAATGTATCATAGAATTCAACAGAGAACTATTTTGGGCCTATTGTTTTGTGCTTTGGAAGATTAATTATAGATTCTATTTCTTTAATTCATATATGCCTCTTAAGATTGTGTATTTCTTTTTGTGAGTTGCTACAGACTATGTCTTCCAAGAAATTAGTCCATTTCATCCAGCTTCACATTTGTGGACATTAATTGTTCAAAGTATTCCAGTATTTTGCTTTAAATACCTATAAGATCTGTAGTGATATTCCCTTTTTCATTCTTGATATTAGTACTTTATGCCATCTCTCTTTTTTTCTTAGTTGCTTGGCTAGAGACTTATCAATCTTTAAAAAGAAAAAAGAACAACTTTGGTTTTGTTGATTTTCTCTATTGATTTCTTGTTTTCAATTTTATTGACTACTGCTCTATTTTTTATTATTTCTTCTTATATCACTTTACATTTAATTTGTTAATTTTTTTCTAGTTTTCTAAGGTGGAACCTCATTGATTTTAAACCTCTCCTCCAATTATGCATTAAATACTATAAATTTCCCTCTAAGTAATGTTTTCTTTCATATTACAAATTTTATATATAACTTTTGTCTTCATTTTCATGCAGTTCAAATATTTTAAAATTTCTCTCTATTTAGATTTATTCTTTGACACAAGTGTTATTTTGTGTGTTGTTTTCATCTCCACCTATTTTTGGATCTTTTACACATTTTACTGTGCTTAATTCCTAACTTAATTCCATTGTGGTCTGAGAGTATACATTGTATGCTTTCTATTCTTTTAAATTTATTAAGGTGCATTTTATGACCCTGAATAAGGTCTATCTTGCTGAACATTCCATGTAAGCTTGAGAAGAATGTGTATTCTGATGTTGTTATAGTAAGCAGTCTAGAAATGTCAATTAGATCCAATTAGTTGATGGTGCTGTTGATTTAACTAGATTCTATTGATTTTCTGCTTGTAATATCTGTCCATTACTAATAGAATGATGTTAATATCTACAGCTATAGTAGTAGATTTATCTACTTTTCCTTGCATTTCTATTCATTTCATATTTGTGTGTTTATTTTGTCTTCCATATTTGATTAGGTGCAAATATATTAAGGATTGTTATATCTTTTTAGAAAATTGACCCCTTTATTATTATCCATTATCCAGAAAATCTGAAGGTTTTCTTTGCTTTTAATTCTGCTATTTCTTACATTAATATAGCTTCTGCTGATTTACCTTGATTGTGTTACTGTGGTTTATCTCTCCCCATCTCTTTAATCTATAGACATCTTGATGCATAAAATTTCTTCTTGACAACATATAATTAAGTTTTTTTATTGATCTACTGTAACAATTCCTGTCTCAGTTTGTGTATTTAGACTATTAACATTTCAAGTGATTATTAATCATATTTACTTTTAAAAACCTGAAGATGAGGGAATTCAGCTCGTGGACAGGGGCTTCCACTCATGCCTGAGAATTCTAGCCCACTCTTCTTGACATCCTGCCATATGTACTTAAGACTTTCTAGCCACCCACTGTAATTGTGCGAGCCATTCCTTGCACTAAATCTCTTACTGTATATATATTTTAAAAATAATGTATAAAACCTTTTTAAATTTAGATCATTAATATGCAGAGATAAAGGTGTGAAACAAATTTCATATATATTTTTTAAAAATAAATAAAATGTTATTTACTAGATATCTACATCTTGATAAGTTCCTTACTGAAATTCCAATCTTTCTGGAATGCTTTGATATGAAATACCTACATCTTAAAAAATACGACAAACAAAACATGTTATAAAGGCAACCATGGTAGATTCACAAATGAAGTTTTCTCTTATCCCACAGAGCTACTATTATTGGTAAAGAAAAAAATACTCAGAATCCTCTTATGGTATTAAAATGAATTAATTTCTTTTTTACAAAGATAAGATTAAAAGTGAAGAATAGGCTCCTACTCTCCCTGAAATCAAAGCCAATGCAAAGGCTTAGAAGGACAACAGGTGAATGGCACACTTATAAGTGTTGAAAGAACACCTTGAACACATAAACCATGGAAATTCCACTGAAACACTTTGACATGGGTAGACTTGAATCTCAGAAGTGCATCCAGTGGAGGAGCAATCTGCCTTTATCAAGTTCCCATTGGTTTTGGACCTGGCCATGACAAAATACCCATTTTTTTAAAAATACAAATTATGTTTTTTATTAGATGAAAGAAAATAATCAAGATAATTACCCTAAGTTTCCAATGAATGTCAAGACCAGCAAATCAGACAGATCAGTTTAAAAAAGCTTGATGAGGGATCCCTGGGTGGCGCAGCGGTTTGGCTCCTGCCTTTGGCCCAGGGCGCGATCCTGGAGACCCGGGGTCGAATCCCACATCGGGCTTCCGGTGCATGGAGCCTGCTTCTCCCTCTGCTTGTGTCTCTGCGCCTCTCTCTCTCTCTCTCTGTGACTATCATAAATAAATAAAAATTTTAAAAAATTAAAAAAAAAAAGCTTGATGACTGTGACACTAAGTGACACTCTGTTCAGACCTAATGGAGAGAGATCATCATCTATCTTCCAATTGGATCATGACCACAAAGCTAAGCATTTCCCAAACCACCATGAAACAAACAATCAAACTAACATTCCAAATCTGCCTTCATATTTCTTCAGTGGTGTCATTCTTAAAATGTCAGTTCATATCAAATTGGAAGTGAAACAAATATTACAATGCCATAGGAAAATCTTCATACCAACATATTTATATCATTCTGTAGAGTTCCATAAATTCATATAAATAAAATTTATATTTTGATATAGACATACTGTGTGTATAACGTTGTATTTTGGGGGGAGCACCTGGGTGGCTCAGTGGTTAAGCATCTGCCTTTGGCTCAAGTTGTGATCCCAGGGTCCCAGGATCTTGTCCCACATCAGGCTCTCCTGTAGGGAGCCCACTTCTCCCTCTGCCTATGTCTCTGCCTCTCTCTGTGTGTTTCTCATGAATAAATAAAAAATATTTTAAAAAATTGCATTTTTTTCTAAATGGTTATGATACATACTGAAAATTAGTTTCATAATTATCTTTTCAGTTTCTGTAATTCTAAATAAAGGGTTTTACAGTGTTTTAACATTTCTCCACATGCAAAAAAAGGTCATTAAATTTTACCTAATCTTGTGTCCTACTCTTTGTTATTGGTCTTGTATGAATATTTTACCATGAAATTTAATATGTAAATTTGATTACATAACAAACAAATATTTTCAGAATATTTTATTTGCATGAGAAAATATTTCTGATATATAAAATTATTTAAACAAAATGTAAATGGCTCATAAGTAAAAAAAAATAATTCATCAATTGCCAGAGATCTATAAGAATAATGAGATAATGTGAAAACTGACAAAGAGACCTATGAAAATATATTAACTCTCACTAATAATCATGTAATTACAAATAAAAAAAAACTAAGTGAATATAGTTTTCAACATATTATACAAAGAAAAATTTTAAAAATGAATCACTTCTGTGTGTACTAAAATGTGGGGAAAGGGCAGCTTTATGATAGTGTACAAATAAAAAAACAACTGCCTTCTGACCATGTAGCTTCAAAATGAGTATCTGAACTTAAAATGTACATATTTCTTTACAGATATTGTATTTCTAGAAATTCAGCTTAAGGAGATAATTGGACGGTACCTGAAAATGCATTTATAAGAAAATATTATTATAGGATTAGTGGAAATAGAAAAAAGATAAAAAGCAAATAATAAAATACATCATAAAAATATATTCCTTAAAGATTATGAAACCTAAAAGGACATTATGTTTATTACCATGTGATAATGCTCCTAATCTTTTTTTTTAATAAAAGGCAGGTTATATAACCACCTGTATAATCAATATATGTAATCAATACAAACAAGGCTACATCCGACTTCTTCTGTTATGCTACATAATATTTTACTAAATTTGAAATTTGTATGTACATATTTTTGATGGTTCAACTTTTATAAGGCATTTTTCCCAGTGAATGAAGTTCTCATTCAAGGATCCCAGCCTGTGTTGGAGGGTTGCTTCATAGTAGGCAGTCATTCTCCAAACAATTCAAAACAAGCACATACCTGAGGGGCTCCTTATTTATGAAAAACAAAACAAAACACACCTTATAAATTAAAAATGCCTGTGTTGAAAACCCAGTCAGTACTTGCAAATCTGAGCCAAAGGTAAAGTCACTTTGATAGGTGGGCTAAATCGCAGGCATGATTTGCAAGGCAGCCACATTGCAAGTGGCCGTTTTGTGGGGAGACTTCCATGAAGATCAACAGCGGATTTATGTACTTGATGATGGTAATTGTTTCTCAAAGCAATGATGATGGGCTAGAGAATTTGTTCATGGTGTTATACTTTGAATGTTTTAAATTATTCTTTGTATTTCAGTTTTTTTTGAATTTCATTTAACACATATTTTGAATCAATACATTAAAAGGATTTTCATTGTAACCTTTTATGAAATAGACGTTTAATATAAAGCTTGAAAACACAGAAAAAAAAAGTCATATTTAATGAGGTTTATAAGCCAAAAAGTTCACAAGATTGATACTTTTCAACGTATGAAATGTGCATAAGATGTAAAAAAAAAAACCTCCTGGACTAATAAAGGACATCATTCACATCTTAAAATAACCAGTGAAATATTCCAAAGAAAAATTTGCAGTAAGACATATTAACTTTAGAGTATGTCCTATATGGAGTTCAAAGAGCTGTGAGAGCATCTCTAGACAGATCTATTCCTTTTATCTAAAAATATTGTGTTTAACTTAAGTGCTAATCCATCTATATTCTTGGGATTCAGTATTCTTTTAAAATACCGATGTGAATGAGAAATACCCATAGATATTTAAACATTAAAATTATTAACAACAATAAGTTGCTTATTAACAACTATATCATACATTTGATAAAATAGGTAACATCTAATTTGTTTCTCCTCGTGTTTATAAAAACTTCTGTTAGTAAGTATTAATTTAAGGTATTGTTGCTTGTGCCCTTCCATGAACCTATTAAATTCTTGCTTGTAAGTAGAAATGGGAATAGATTGTTTTAAATACGATCATTGAGTTGCAACATTTGGAATTCAAACTGTCATTCTCCTAAAATATCATTTCACATGTGTCATTTACAAAATTCATGTTCTTATCTCAAAAAAGCATTATCCATAGATTTAAATTTTATATTGCTTTCTATGGGACTTTGAAACTACATTTATCTGTACCCTCTTCAATTCCTCTTTCTAAATTAGCATATTTCACTTCTTAGACACCTTTAAAAAAACTATGTTGTTGAAAACCATATTGTCTTAACTCTCAAACTTCACTGAAAGATTTTTACTGTGTGTCTTTCCGCATCATCCATTGTATACTTAATCCCAATAATTATGGTTTTTTGGCCTAACTTGCTTGTGAATGTGATCAATAAATTATCTGTTATTTTTTTCTTAACAATTCTACATTATCTGATATCTTTGGCTTCATTTATCAAAATCTCTCTCTGTATGGTTTTGGTATGTTTTCAGACAGTAAAATAGAGTGGGTTTCAGCTGTTTCTAGAGCCACTCATCTCATACAAAATATTAAAGTTTAGATACTTAACTTGAATTCACAGTCTCTTAAAATATCTAGGAAATGGAAATGAAAATATTTCTCACATGAGGTTTCTTTTATGATTAAACAAAATGTATGAACATTCTTTGGACAGGGAAAAATGCTGAGTGAATGTTTTCTATACTATCACCCATGTTGCTTTTCATCATATCAGTGTAGTTAACTCTTTAGCTCCTGGATGACTTCTTTCCTTCCTAATATTTCTATTTTAAAGCAGTCTTATAAGGTTTATTCACTGGCCTCTTTACTTTTTTATGGGCTTTCTCACTTTGCAAGTTCAAATATTAACAGCTGTAATAGCAAGTATACTTCTATCTTTGGTTTGTCATTGACATTTAGTATCTAAACATTTCTCTTATTTTTTTATTTTTTTCTCTTTTTCTTTAAAGATTGTATTTATTTATTTGAGAGAGAGAGTGTGAGAGAATGCATAAGCGTGGTTGGGAAGGGCAGAGGGAGAGGGAGAAGCAGACTCTTGACTGACAGGGATTCCCCACATGGGCCTCCAAATCAGTACCTTGAGATCATGCCTTGAGTGGAAGGCAGGGCTTTAGTCAATTGAGCTACGCAGGTGCCCTTGTACCTAAAAATTTCTATTGTCTTCACAACATTTACACTTTAGAAAAACTAAATTTTCTTCAAAAAGATTCTCTGGCTTAGATTTACACAACTGCTAAAAGTCCTTTGGAAATGTTAGCCTAATGTAATGGAATTTGGGAATAACTTGCCTAATTGTAATGTCAATTGTTATAATTATATATTGCATATACACAATTGTATATAATATACACATTTGTATATGCAATATATACAAATAATATATGTTGTATACAACTGTATATATAATATATATAAATGAGCATTTAAAATATATATATACATACATTCAATGGAAAGCTGGAAATAAGTAGGTAAATTCAGTGCTGTGATGATTTACTAATTTGTGAAAAAATATTTTAGAGAATTTTAGTCACCTAAAGGGAGGAAATGAATACCTAAACTATAATCATGTAACTACAAAATGATTGTACATTTTCAGATTTAGATTAGAATAAGTTAATATAATTTAAGGAATTATAGAGCATACCTAATCATTGATCTCATTTCTAATTACTATGTTAGATTAAGAACAATATCATACTATTTAAATAAAAATAAATAATGATGTGTGAAGACAGGGGGTATCAATGAATATAAACTTTCACTTTAATTGATTACTTAATATTAATGGGCATATGCCTCTTTAAAAGATAGAGCTCAAAGGTTAACTCCATAATGTGTAATTTTCTTTAGACAAACCTTGACCTGAGCTTGCAAAAAGAACATGTACATTGAAAAAAAAAAAAAACAGGAAAAATACATACTACTTGAATTACATTAAATTTTTAAACTAAGAAAATAAAATATTTTCAGAACAACTTTTCTAATACACTTGTTATACTGCAGAGAGTACTTCTTCAAAACTCTTGAATGTATTAAATAAAATAGTATATGTCAAAATACTTTGAAACCCACAGTACAATGTAAATTATTTTTGAATGCAGTAATGATGCCTTAAGACCACTGATACGTGAGAAATGACAAAAAATACTTTATGTCCTACTTTCACGTAAAAACTCCACATAAATGATGAATGACATATTATTCAACATACTTTAAGAATGAGACAACATATTTGAAAAATCATATTTTTCTAGGGGAAAATGCACTCTGAGCTTTGGAACCATAAAAGATGCAGATAAATTTGAATACCCCAGAGTAAGTACAGGGTTTATCATGATGGGGGGAAATTAGACATGCAATGTAGTCACTTTAATGCAGATGAATATCTGAGATACAACAATATCTCTCTTGCTTTCTCTCTCTGTTTGTGTACACGCACACACACACACACACACACACACAGGGATTTTGTATAGGTAAATATGTGAAAGACTACCTGCTGCAAAAGAGAATCCCTAGATATAATAATACAATTTACAAACATATTCTTTTTGTAAGGGTGGAGGTTAGGTGGTGAAATACACAGACATCCATAAACTGTGATAGTGGTGCTATCATGTCATTAATCACAGAAAACAAGGTGATTGGCAGTTACAAAATAATGGTCCTCCATCTGTCACTTGAGAGAAAAGAAAATGTATCTTTCCTAGCATTAAACCTGCTGTAGAGGTGGAAACAGTACCATTAAGTCTTTATCAACTGCATATTTTCAAGTTAATGTTGTAGACTTTAGCTCAATTTGGATTTTTCATTCATGTTGCCACAGAACCTTAAGGACAGACACATTTAAAATGTGCTTTTTTTCTTTTATTTCCTTTTCCTTTCTTTTCTTTTTTATTTTCTCTTTTTTCCTTTCCTTTTTTCCTTCCTTCTTTCTTTCCTTCCTTTCTTCCTTCCTTCTTTCTATTTTAGTGTTAGCTCTCACATCACAAGGCTTATAATAATTCTATTTTTATTTTTCAGAAGGCAAAATATAAGTGGTGTGCAGGATAAAAAATATTCAAGAGTCTCTATGACCCTTTGTTTCATTTCTGATTTTGCTAAAATCATTGAGAAGGACTTTGATCCAAAATCTGAACCATTTTATAGAAAGAGCATTGGGATGCCTGGGTGGCTCAGTGGTTAAGTGTCTGCCTTTGGCCCAGGGTTGTGATCCTGCAGTAATGGATCGAGTCCTGCATCAGACTCCCTGCATGGAGCCTGCTTCTCCCTCTGCCTGTGTCTCTGCCTCTCTCTCTCTCTCTCTCTCTTAAGTAAATTAAATCTTAAAAAAAAAAAAAAGAGAGAGAGACCGAAAGAGCCCTAAGCCTGGTATGGAGGACTTAGAAGAAATACAAGGCATTAATCCAAACTCAAGAACTTTCCAGTATCCTCAAAGGAACTATGTCCATATAAATGAAAAGCTAAATATGACTAGAGACACTTTTTCATACTCTATGATTACTAAGGTTTAAATATGCCTAGCCAGCCCTTTAACATAAGACAGATAAATTATTAAGAAAATCAAGATCTGGGTTGCAATTCTAGTTATGATACATAAGCAAGCTTTATAACCTATCTGAGATTTTATTGCCTTGTTCACAGCTTGGGCACATTAACAGAACCCCAAATGCCATTTTTTAAAAGATAACATTTTAAAAGAATGTATAAACTAAATGCACAGGTTACAAAAATACATGAATACTCATGTGCCTAACAACCAGATCAATGAACTATTGCTTGTATTTTGAAAGGCCCATTTTGCCTTTGCCCATTGCATCTCTCTCCGTTGGTCACAGTGATAATTTGTTCTCACTTTCAATAAAAAAAAAAAAATTAGTTAATTAACTTTTATTCATTTTTCCTTTTATTTATTTTGTACTTTATTATCTTTATAAAAGTAGCATCATATAGTATGCAACTTGCAACTTGCAACATATAATTTGTATTTATCCATGTTGATGTATGTAGTTCAAGTGTATTCATTTTTTACTTTGTATGATTTTTTGCTGTAAGCACATTAAATATCTAGTTAATCCTTTTCTGTTCATGGACATTTAGGTTGTTTGTATCCTCAACATAATACAGACAATGCTTCTATAAATGTCCACATATATACTCATGTGCAAAAAGCTATTCATTTTCATGTATCTCTCATAATTTTAAGGGGCACCTTGATTATAACTTCCAGCATAGTACAGATGCTTTGATAAAAGTCCATGTATATGCTCACATGCAAAAATCCATTCATTTTCATGTCTTTCTTTTTACAAAAAACATACATATTTTATATTCTGATTCTGCTTATTACACTATTCATTGATTATATATTTAAAATATATGTGCTTGACAGTGTAGTTCATTGCTTATTTTAATTCTCATTCATGACTTCTTCATTTGTTAAGATACTGAGTTCTCAGAATGGTTTTGAACTGTTTTTAATGTATGTCACTATAAAGATATTTTTTAATAATAAATTTATTTTTTATTGGTGTTCAATTTGCCAACATACAGAATAACACCCAGTGCTCATCCCATCAAGTGCCCCCCTCAGTGCCTGTCACCCATTCACCCCCACCCCCCACCCTACTCCCCTTCCATCACCCCTAGTTCTTTTCCCAGAGTTAGGAGTCTTTATGTTCTGTCTCCCTTACTGATAGTTCCTACCCATTTCTTCTCCCTTCCCTTCTATTCCCTTTCACTATTATTTATATTCCCCAAATGAATGAGAACATATAATGTTTGTCCTTCTCCGATTGACTTATTTCACTCAGCATAATACCCTCCAGTTCCATCCACGTTGAAGCAAATGGTGGGTATTTGTCATTTCTAATGGCTGAGTAATATTCCATTGCATACATAAACCACATTTTCTATAAAGATATTTTGTATTTGCTTGAAGAAGACCTCAGGTATAGCACTGGTAGGCAGAACTATCTTATACTAAATTTTAAGCTTTTCAAGGATTACATAAAAATTTAATATAAGGTATTGCAAAAAAATACAGGAAAGTGGAAATGCTCCCAAACTATATTTTTGATATTACAAAAAATCTGATATAAGGAAGAAAAGGTAGTAATAAGGAAAAGAAACTAAAATCCAACTTAATTTCCCTCATGACATAAACAATCTTCACAAAATATTAGCAAATCCAATCAAGCAATAAAAAATAAAGAGAATACATTATGATGAATTAGGTTTTATCCCCAAAATAATAGGTGAGTGATTTTCAACAAGTCACTCTATAATGAATCCTTTATATATTTTATTAAATGTAAGTCACTATATAATGAATCCTATATATATTTTATTAAATGTAAGAAGCTTAACATAAAAGAGTCCATACTATATTTATATGAAGCTCAGGAACAATCAAAACTAACTTAGTGTGACAATAATTAAAAAGTTATAGGATCAAAGAAAAACGGACTAAAAGGGGAATGAAAGAACTTCCATATTTTATGTGGTGAAATATGGATATATAAAAAATGTCAAAACTCACCAAACCAAACATTTAGGATTATTTTTAACATTTTATTTATTTATTTATTTATTTATTTATTTATTTATTTATTTATTCATTCATTCATTCATTCATTCATTCATTCTAGACACAGAGAGAGAGGCAGAGACATAGGCAGAGGGAGAAGCAGACTCCCTGCAAGGAGTCTGACGTGGGATTCAATCCAGGAACTCCAGGATCATGCCCTAAACCAAAGGCAGAGCCCAACCGCTGAGTCACCCGGGCATCCCAACATTTAGGACTTTTGATTGTGTTCTCTGCCAACTATATATACTTCACTGAAGAAGTAATTGGAAAACAGTGTCATAATGACAACATAAATATGTAAAAACTGTGATACCACTGGCCTGAAATCTTTTAGAAATCACTTGAGATAGAGCATGGGAAGCCAACACAAAAGCTTAATTTGCTTGTAAAGTCTCCTAAGGGATTTGAATTTAATCCTGTAAACTTGAGAAACAATTGAAGGATGTTATGTAAAGAAGTGACCTGGTGGGTTTTACCTCTTAAAAAAGACCACTTGGGCATTAGAGACAGTAGGAACAAAAGAATGCTGAACATGGATTCAAACTATCAGTTGACTACTGTGGTAAGAAATAATGAGGATCTGAAGTTGAGAAGTAGCTGTGGTGATGTCAAATAAAGGGAGATATTTAGAAGTCAGGAAATCTGAAAGTTGCATGTGATGTGTGTGGATGCTGTCAAAGCTAACTTTTGGATTTCTGGCCTTAGAAGAGGTTTCTTCAACCATAAGATAAAATAGGAAACATAAGAGAAAGGGCTTCTTTGGAGGAGACAGCAAATTGTTTAATTGAGTATGTTGAAATTGGTACACATATAGAACATGCAAGTAAAAGTCTAGCAAATGATGTTTAAGTGAAATTTGACCTTAGGATAGAAGTTTCTGTTCAAATTATATTATTCAGAATTCTAAATACATAGGTGGTATGGAAAACCATGGATTTATATGGGCCATATGTACGGTGTGATGACTAAAACCTTGCTAATTTAGAAGTATTAGATATTTTTGAACATCATTTTCAGTGGCATTTCCAAGGTGTGTGTTTTTATGAGGAGGGGAAAGTTTTTGAAAATATTGAGGCATAAACCACATCTTCTTTATGAAACCATGTATACAATGGAATATCACTCAGCCATTAGAAACGACAAATACCCACCATTTGCTTCGACGTGGATGGAACTGGAGGGTATTATGCTGAGTGAAATAAGTCAATTGGAGAAGGACAAACATTATATGGTCTCATTCTTTTGGGGAATATAAATTATAGTGAAAGAGAATAAAGGGGAAGGGAGAAGAAATGAGTGGGAAATATCAGAAAGGGAGACAGAACATGGAACACTCCTAACTCTGGGAAACGAACTAGGGGTGGTGGAAGGGGAGGAGGGTGAGGGGTGGGGGTAACTGGGTGGCGGGCACTGAGGGGTGCACTTGACAGGATGAGCACTGGGTGTTATTCTGTATGTTGGTAAATTGAACACCAATAAAAAATAAATTAAAAAAATAAAACAACATTATGGAGGCAAAAAAAGAGAAAATATTGAAGCATATATAAGCACATTTCAGTAATTCACAGTAGGCATGATGTAGTCTTAGAGTTATCTTTTTTTTAAACGTTTTAATTTTTTTAAATTTTTATTTATTTATGATAGTCACACAGAGAGAGAGAGGCAGAGACACAGGCAGAGGGAGAAGCAGGCTCCATGCACCGGGAGCCCCACGCGGGATTCCATCCCGGGTCTCCAGGATCATGCCCTGGGCCAAAGCAGGCGGCAAACCACTGCGCCACCCAGGGATCCCAGTCTTAGAGTTATCTATGAAAAATATCCTTTTTAACTTTTTATAGTATTAAATATTTATTAAGCATTTTTAACATGTCTGTGCAAAATGTCTGAATAAAATAACTAAGATATAAGAAGATGCACACACAAGCTAGATTCCTGCCTACATAAGTTAATAAATAAATTTATAAAACCATAGATATGATTCAAATAATTAAACAGTTTAATCAATGGTAAATAAATTAGTTAAATCTAATTGACTGGCAAAGCATCCTGAGCCAGGGTTGCTGTTGTTTATCTACCTTCATTAAGTGATAAAGTCCAAAGTACTTAAACATGATTAAATCTTAAAGTCAAAGAAAGTACTTAGGCTGTGAAATAAACCCTGGTTTTAGACATTACATTCAAGTTCTCAACATTGTCACTGAGATTATAGCTGAATTTAGGAGGCCTGGGTTGCTCAGTGATTGAGCATCTGCCTTTGGCTGGGGGGTGATCCTGGAGTCCAGAATCCTGTCCCACATGGAGCTCCCTGCATGGAGCCTGCTTCTCCCTCTGCCTGTGTCTCTGCCATTCTCTCTCTCTCTCTCTCTCTCTCTCATAAATAAATAAATGAATCTTAAAAAAAGAGATTATAGCTGAACTCAATCGCCTCATGTGATCACAGAGAACTCATGCTAGATACATATGTCCTGACCAAAAAGTCCAATTTCTAGACAATCTATGTATACTGAGAAATTCACATTAAATCATCTGATCTGTAATTATAACTCTAAATTCACTTGATACTGTATAATATATAAGGGATCTAACACCCTGAGAAATCATATCAATTTGTATCTTTAGTATTTTATGAGTTTATAAATATTTGTGGATATTTGGTTATTAAGGTATAATATTTAAAATAATCTGACACTACATGATAACGGATATTTTTATTCCAACTTAAATGCTAATTAAATAATTTATTTTAGACTAGTGCTTTTAAGATGAAAATTTAGCTAACTTTGCAAACATAAATAGAATCTTCAGAAAAACTTATAAATGACTGGATTTATAAATTTAAAAGGTGGGATTTGTAGGTCTATGTGTTTGAATAGGATATGTATGTTACACAAAAATTTTAAAGTAAAATATACATATGTATTTCATAATATTTAGAGAAACAAATTCAGTTTTAAAATACTTGAGGAACATTTTGGTAAGCAGCTGAAGTTCAGAAAGAGAACATTTATAAATGTAATTCATTTTATTGAAGCTTCATAATATGTCAAAGTTATTTTCAGTACAATTAGTAAATTTTCCAAAACTGAAAAATAATGAATATTTTAAAATAATTTTCAAAGTTAAAATATAATTAGCATTTGAATTTTTATTTTTTACAAAATAACATGTTTTTTAAAAATCATGTACCCCAGAGTCATCTCTGTATATCCTCAGAGAATTAAATTTTCATACTGACAAGTAGTATTCACATACCTTAACAAAGAGTAGATATATTTAAATATCTAATTTATGAATTGAATGTGCCAATCAATATGATGCCTAGTAAAAATTCATTTTAACAGTAACTGTTCTTTTGAAATTTTATAACATATTATTTTTCTATTGGCATATTTGTGAAGTGAATCTCACCTGTAAACTATTTTTCTTTAAGAAATGGTGCACACAATAAATGATCTCTCAGCTGTGAATGAAATAGAATGCCAACAAATCTGATGAAAATTACAACAAACATATATTATCATAAGATTTTTTGGGAATAACATAACAGTTATAGATGGATACCTTCTCTTTCTAATGAAAAACATAAGAAAAATGCCCCTTAATATAGCCCTTCAAAAATTTCAGGTTCCCTGATTGAAAATTACCAGCTATAAAAAGAGTTTGAAAGTATATGGTCAGAAGAGGAAAATGTGAAGAAAGGAAAATGTATGAAAGACTTTTAAGGGCAAACAGGTCATTTGATTAAAGGAATATAATTTATGCAGTGCAAATCACAGCATGGAAGATACTAGTGTTTAATTAGAAGTATTAAGATTATTATATTTTTGTATATTTAAAATATAATAATAATGTTACCATATGACTAAGTATATATAAAATATATTTAAATAAAATTAAAATGTGTAGAATGACACCTTTTTCCTCAGCTTCACTGAAAAGAAATATAACTATATAACATAATCATACAACATCATGTAAGTTTAAGGTGTACAATATGATTGATACATGTATATATTTTTAAATAATTATCTCAAAATGGTTAGTTAACACACCTATTACCTCACATAACTACTCTTCTGGTGTGATGAGAACTTTTAAGATCTACTTTTATAGTAACTTTCAATTGTACAATACAATGTTGTTAACTAAAGTTACCATGCTCTATGCTATATACCCAGAATCTAACCACCTTATAGGTGGAAGCATATTCCCTTTGAACAATAACACCCATTTTCCTCACCCTTGCCCCTGGCAACCACCAATTTATGCTATATTTCTATTATTTGTTCTTTCTTGGATTTCTGTATATTAGTGAGATCATAGTGCTGCCTATTTATGCCTGATGCTAAGTATTAAAGTATATTTTTTCCATTTCCTGTTAACTAAATAATAATAATAATTATTATTATTATAATTCATTGGAATTGTGACTCTAATTATGCTGCCAAAAATCTCTGCTATTTTTGTAACAGATAAATGGGACACTAGGAAGTTGAAAAGTCTTATTTTGAGCTATAACTAAGCTTTAGTCTACCTCTGTAGCTTCCTAGACCTTGGGAGGTGCACCTAACTTTTCCTTATCTGAAAGTTTTAATGTCAGGTTCTTTCTGTAAATAGACACAGGATTGTGCCAAAATGCATAGACATTCTCTAGTGATGAATAGTTCATTCTAAGAGATAAAAAACATTTTTTCCTCAAACAACAGAAAACCTTCGTTATAAAAAGGGACATCCAACAGTCTGTATGTCAATTTCTATTTTGAACAGAATCATTTAAGTCAACATATCCTCAACTGCCTGTCCAAAAATTTTACAATAATAAAAGCTCAGCTTAAATTATGAAATTTAAAGATGTATTCTGAAAACATTTATCTGTTCATGGGGGGGATTATAAAATATACAGGTAATTGATACTAAAATCAAAGCAATAACAGAGTGGAGACTGAGAAACATGAACTATGAACATAAGTTATGATACTTTTTATCTTGGGCAGAACTTTTTATCTAAAGAATCTAATACACACATTTGTAAGGACATGCATGCACACGCATAATTTTATCTTTAAAAATTTGTGTACATTTTGTAGGGTTTATATACACATACAAACAGTCAGGGGGTTTATAATTTGTGACAAAATATTCTATTTCAATACAAATGACTAAAATATCATGAAAAATGTATATTTCCTTGATATAATGACAAAACTACAGGTGTTTAATTAAGAATTCGGGTGATATGGCAGAATGAATCATGAAGCATGAAAGAACAAGACCCTTGACTCTCTTCTCTGAAGATGGCCTCACCACACAAGTTTGAACCTAATGCACTCCATATCTTGTCCATATGATGGATGTTATTACGTTTATATTTGGATTTGGACACTAGGTTAACATTTCTACCATTTTCTTCATTTGACCCTATGTACACTCACTGACAAAAACTCATTTGTAAATAGAAATGCTCATTTCAAACTTTTCTATTATAATTCTGTCTATTTACTAGTCAAACTGAAATCTTCAAGTACGCATTACTTAGACCAGTCTTTCATCACCATTTTCCTATGTCCATTCTAGCTCAGCCTTAATTGAACTTGGTCATGTCCAAGGACTAGTACTGACAATTATTGATGTAACTTAGTGTGAGTGTGCAAAATAACCATGAAATTTCCATTTAAAAATTGCAAATTGCCTTAGATGGACAAGTTGTGTTTCCAATCACCATGTGATAAGTCGTTGTTTCATTCTATTTGTGTACCATAGTGTGTATATAATCTATGAACAATCCATTTACATTGCAAGACTTAGATTTCTAGAATTTGAGTTTATATTTATAGAAGCCAATAATTTATAGCCTAGAATAAACAGATTTAAAATTCATAGTAATAAACAGACATTACTATTCCATATATCAGTGCCCCTTAATTTATTAAAAATCAAATTATAATCTAAAATAAAATAAAAACAGTGGTCTTTTTAAAAAATAAAACTTCAATGCAAAATTTATATAGAAGGCATTTTAGGCATGAGAGTATGTGATGTGGTTTTTTCTATATATGCTTATTTTTATAAGATAAAACTAGAATTAGCTAACAAAATACATAATATAAACTTGCAATTTAAAAAATGGAATTGCCTAAGGAATAAATCTTCTGTATATTTTAACATAGTAAACCTTTTATTTGTATATAATATACATAAATATGCAATACATGCACACACACATTCATACATATCTGAGTATTGTGTTTCTAAGAGTGGGACTGGCTGAGTATTATTCATTCCCACAGGCCAAGGAAATGACATTAATTCAGCAATTTCATTTAGGCTTTGAGTACTATCAATGGGCATCATAAATCACTTGTTTCCTTATTTACTTGTAAACATCAAATACTGTTGTACTTTAAAATGTAAATAATAAAAGATTTGAGAATGTAAATGTTCACAGCATAGTAGAAAGTGAGGCAAATTGGTAATAGCTATTGTGCATAATTACTATAAATAAGGCTATGCCCAAACAAAGAAAGCAGTAGAAAAGAGGGAGTGACCACCTTTAATGTGGGTAATCAAAGAAAACATGTTAGAGACTATATTCCAAATGAATTAGGAAATATGAGTAGGGAAAAAGCCCAAAGAGAAAGTGTATTTTAGGTCTACATAAACCAATGAAGGAGAAGGATATGAACTAAAAAAATTTATAATATGACAAAAGTAAATTGGAAAAAGAAGGACGTTGGTAACTCAAAAGCTTGACAGAAATGTAGATGTCAGATCAAGCAGTCTCATTCAGTGTACACAGAAGAGGCATTTATTATGTATGTAAATGAAATTCATTATATATATTTTAAAAAGTAAAGATTGCATTTAGATTTTATTCTTATCACATTGGCAGCATGTTAGATGTAAATAGTGTGTGCAAATGTAGACAGATGATTTGTCAGAAGTTATGAAGAACAAACAAAGGAAATGTCAGAAGGAAATGGAAGAATATGTAACAGTCATTGAAGATAATAAATTATAGGTTTCCATTAATAATTTATAGACTAAGAGGAAATGGAAACTACACTTTCATACACCCTTGTTGAAGACCAGTTGGCTGCATATGCATGAGTTTATTTCTTGGCTCCCTATTTTGTTTCATTAGTCTACACGTCTGTCTTTAGGCCAGTACAAATCTATTTTAATTACTGTAGCTTTGTAATATATTTTGAAATCAGGAAGTGTGATGCCTCCTGGTTTATTCTTCTTCCCAGGGGTTGCTTTGATTATTTTTGTTTCTGTGGTTCTATAAAAATTTTAGGATTTTTTTTTCTATTTCTGTAAAAAACGTCACTGTGATATTGGTAAAGATTGCATTGACTCTATACTCTATTAGTCTTTGAGTAATTTGAACATTTTAATAATGTTAATTCATACAACCAACAAACATGAAATTACTTTCCACTTACTTGTGTCTTCCTTCATTATTTCCGTTGGTGTTATATAGTTTCCAGTTTACAATTCCTTGATTAAATTTATCTCTCAGTACTTTATTTTTGATGCTATTTTAATTTGGAAAAGGATAGTCTCCGAAACTTAGGATGTTGGGAAAACTGGATATTTACATGCTAAAGAATGAAATTAATACTTATCTTCACAACACACAAAACTCAACTCAAAATGGAATAAAGATTTAGAAATAACATCTGGGGCCTCCTGTGTGGCTCATTGGTTGATCGTCTGCCTTTGGTTCAGGGCATGATTCCAGTTCAAGGACCGAGTCCCACATTAGGCTCCCTGTGAGAAGCCTGCTTCTCCCTCTGCCTATGTCTCTGCTTCTCTCTCTGTGTCTCTCATGAATGAATGAATGAATGAATGAATGAATGAATAAATAAATAAAAATAAAATCTTAAAAAAAAAATAGAAGTAACATCTGAAACTGTAAAACACCTAGAAGAATGCATATGGAGCAAGTTTTATGACATTGCTTTCTTATGCGTTACCCCAAAAGCAAAAGCAACAAATGCAAAAATAGAGAAGTTGAATTTCATCAAACTGAAAAGCTTCTATATGGCAAGAAAAACAAACAGAACAAAAGACAGCCTATGAAAAGAGAGAAATTATTTGCAAATCATATACATACTAAAGGATTAATATCTAAAATATATAAGGAATCACTAAAACTTAATAGCAAAAAAAAATACTTGATTTAAAAATGGGCAAAGAACTTGAATAGACATTTCTCCAAAAATACATGTAAATGGCTAAAGTGTACATGAAAATATGCTTGCCATCATTAATCACTAGGAAAATGTAAGTCAAAACAACAATGGGAATCACTTCACACCTATTAGGATGGCTCTTATAAAATCAAATTGTGTGTGTGTGTGTTTTGTGTGTGTGCATGTGTGTGTGTGTGTGTTGGAACCCTTATAACATGTTGATGGGAATGTAAAATGGTGCATCTGCTATAAAAAACAGTATAGAGATGCCTAAAAATATTAAAAATGGGACTACCACATCATCCAAAAATCCTACGTAGTAAAATCCAAAAAGAATGAAATTAGGCTCTTGAAGAATATCTGCACTCCCATGTTCATTGCAACATTATTCCCAATAGCCAAGATAGGGAAACAATTAAATGCTCATCAATGGACGAATAAAGCAAAGGTGGTAGACACATACAATGGACTACTATTCAACCATAAAAAAGAAGGAACTCCTGTCATGTGCAACAAAATGGATGAACCTGGGGGACACTATGCTGAGTGAAACAAATCCATTACAGGAAAAATACTGCATGATTCAACTTATATAAGGTATCTAAAATAGTCAAACTTCTAGAAACAAAAATAATGCTTGCTAGGGGCTGGGTGGAGGTGGAAGTATGGAGTTCCTTTTCAACAGGTATGATTTCAGTTATACAAGATAAAGAAGTTGTAGAGATCTGCACAACATTTTTTTCTGAAGTCAACAATACTGTATTGCACACATTTTAAAAAATATGTGTTAAAAAAGAGGATCTCATTCAAGTGTTCTTACCACAATTTAAAAAGACAGCATTTTAGACAATCATGTGACTCTGCTTTCTCTAAATCCAGTGAAGGTAAAAGAAATATATACATTTACATTGAAAAAAGAGAACAGAAAAAGTGGCAACCAAATCTTGTAGATGAAAGAGTGATGAACAAATTTTTAAAATATTATCAAAGCAGAGAAATTCTATGTAATAAAAAGAGGAAAGCCATAATTTTGTTAGAGGAACTCCATTCCAGAAATTCAATAAATTCAGGTTCCAGATGTCTGTGAAGGAAATAGTATAATGTGAGATTGGAAACAGAAAGACTGTTTCAAACACTTAGTTACACATGGGAATCCGTCTCCAGCCCTGGCAATCAGGTTTATGTCCTTCAGAAAGGTAGCTGGACTTACAGAAACAAAATAGAATGGAGAGCAGAAGTGAGGTTCTGAACTGAAGCTGATAGCTGTGCATAATGACTGATAAATCATCCTCTATCTTTCCAAATCATATCTCAGATTCTATTATACTGATAATTGCTAAGAAGAAAATTGGACTAAAACATAAGAACAATAAAACATAAAAACACTTTTTAGAAAAAATATAAGAATATAAAAGTCCTATGATTAAGCAGAAATGTTTGCAATAGAGAATGCCTATTATATAGACATGCATATGCACACATACACACACACACACACAAACACCCATACTAATTTGGGGAAAGTCTCAAAATACTAAAATATATAAACCTAAATAAAGTTTAAATAACCATGTTATGAATAGGTTCCAAGGCTTTCAAAAATAAATGATGTAGAAATCATAGCAGTTATCAACTTAAACATAATATATCATAAATCAATTTGGCAATGTTACGAATGGTTAAAATGACATGAGTACTGGGAATTGAAAAGAAGCAAAAGTTATATTTCTGAGATGATAATGAAAAGTAGGTCAAGTGTGGGCAGCCAGAGAGACACACACATATGTAACTAGGAATCCTTATCATTTATTTATATTATAATTTATGTAGAGACTCATTCATGCATCAAAGACTATACAATTCAGCTTTAAAATGATTATAAGATGATATTCCTTGAGAAAGACTTATAATCTCTCAGAAATATTAATCACACTATTAACAACTCAATTTTAAACTAGGACTTAAGATAAATCCCTGTGGAAGAAGTAGTAGTAGTATGGCATTCCTTGTGTTTATGTTAATGTTTATTTGCTTTACTCTTTCTTATGACTTCCTCTTTTAGTAATCATGGATTAAATCTAAATGAAAAAACATGGAGTTAAGCCAAAATAATTTCCAAAATTAAATGTATATAAGCAGCATAGTATAAACATATATAGTGCTCTGAATTATTTTATTTAGTTGACCTCACCATAAATTGAATCTAGTTCTCATTCCTGGAATTATTCACTTGACAAAATATATTCACAATCACAGGGTGAATTTATCCTGTCATTGACATTCACTTTATTATTTTCTACAAATTATACCAAAGATTTTCTTTTCCTGTGATTTGCACCTTAGTATTATGAAAACAACTTCAATTAGTAATTAGAATTTTAAAATTGTCTAATTGGATGTAAGTTAACTCTCACAGTGTTGTTTATTTTTATAAAAGAGATTTTACGTATTTTTAAAAATTGGGCTTAAAAGTAAATCCAGACCATTGCCACATAAAACATTACATAAATAATGATTTTAAAACCAAGCAGGCCAAATATTAGATATGAATACCAAGGACATTTTCTTTTAAAATGCAATTTTATAAACCATAGGTACTTTTTAAGTTTTTAGAAAAAAATCTTTATCAGATATGACACCTTCTTTTAAATGTCTCTTTTCACACACACCCATAAATTATATTCTGTTCACCTGAGGATTATAAACTATCGATTTCCATCAAACTTCTTTTCACTTATGACCACATACATTTGTACAAAATAATTTGGCTCCATAAATAGAATGCTGTCTACCAGCAACGAGCCAGATGCTAATTTTATTTTTGAAAGAGCAACATGCTATATGTTTAGCCATTCCAGTAAAATATCTAATAAAAAAAACACCAGCCAGCTATTTTTGAGAACTGGACAAGTCGATTTGGAAATTCAAAGTGAATGCTAATCTCCTAGAATAATCAAAGCAATTTTTTAAGTGAAAAAGGATGAATTAGAATACATAAAGACACATTAGTAGTAGTGGTAGTAGTAGATTTGGGAAAGGAGAGACATGTATATCAATGAAGATAGCTAAAGACCAACGCATAAATGATACATCAAACTTCAATAAAGATGCCAAATTAACACATTGTGGACATACATCACAGCATGTATACACACTGGCTTAACAAGGAGTCATAGACCTTATTTAAAAAGTTATGATAACTGTAACACTTCTAGAAGAAAACAGCACAAACTATTTTTGTCTTGCCTTTTTTTTAAGGATTTATTTATTTATTTATTTATTTATTTATTTATTTATGATAGACAGAGAGACAGAGAGACAGAAAGAGGCAGAGACACAGGAGGAGGGAGAGCTCCATGCCGGGAGCCCGACATGGGACTCGATCCCAGGACTCCAGGATCGCGCCCTGGGCCAAAGGCAGGTGCTAAAGCACTGGGCCACCCAGGGATCCCCCCTATTTTTGTCTTGCTTATGGGCAAAGATTTCTCAAACACTACACAGATGTACATACAATTAAAAATAATAATTGAAAAAAATAAAAATAATAGTTGGTTATTAGCTTTTGAAACACAGCTAAGAAAAATGAAAAATGTAATACCAAATGGCAGAAATGATTTTAGTACATATGCCTGGTAAAGAACTCATGCACAACATATAAGACATTAATAAGAAGATGAAAAATTAAATAGCAGCAAAATTTTGGACAGTTCACATAAACACATAAAAAGATATTAGATGTGAAGCAATTGAAGCTCTTGTACACTGCTAGAAAGGATTTAAAATGGTACAAATACTTTAGATAAGTAAAGTTCAATGTGCACCATTCATAAGACCATGGACTTTACCAAGAAATATGAAAACACAAGGCACAGAAAGAATTAACAATGATATCCACAGCAGCTTTAACTCCAACAGTCAAAAATCATAAAAAACTCGAATGCCTCTCAATGAAGTAATTGATAAGTGTGGTATCTCCATGCTATAGAACATTACTCAGCATTAAGAAGGAACTATCAATACGTACAACAACATGGATGTATCTCAAAATCATTAAGTTCAGTGAAAGTAGTTAGACAACAAAATGCACAAAGTATATAAAATCCTAGATAACTCAGACTAATATATAAAAAAAAGAGGGCATACTATTGATTCTATGGGGCCAAGTGTATAGGAAGTGATTGACTACAGTAGCATAAAAAATATTTATGGTTATGGAAATGTTCTGTGTCCTGATTTTGGTATGGTTTTGTGGGTGTATGTTTGTTAATACTCCTCAAATTTTGCACTTGAAATGGTCACATTGATTGTTGTTTAAGGTTTTAGCAAATGCATAAGGTTCTCTGTGGGTGTTAAATTCTTCTGAAAAGAGGTAATTTTTTTTTAATTTTAATGCTAGTATAGTTAACATACAGTATTATATTAGTTTCAGGTGTACAATATAGTGATTCAACAAGGCTATACATTGCTCAGTGCTCATCATGATAAGTGTACTCTTTAATCCCCATCACCTACTTCACTCATCCCCCCACCTCTCACTCCTCTTTGGTAATCATCTGTTTGTTATCTATAGTTAAGAGTCTGGTTTTGGGGGCACCCGGGGTGGCTCAGTGGTTTAGCGCCGCCTTCAGCCCAGGGCCTGATCCTGGAGACCTGGGATCAAGTCCCACTTCAGTCTCCCTGCATGGAGCCTGCTTCTCTCTCTGTCTCTCATGGGTAAATAAATAAAAATCTAAAAAAAAAAAAAAAAAAAAAAAAGAGAGTCTGGTTTTTAGTTTGTCTCTTTTTTTCTCTGTTAGTTTGTTTTGTTTTAAAGTAAGTTCTTGAGACTAAAGAGTGTCTCATCATATCTATAGCCCAACTGCCCAACTTAGTGTCTCATATAGAGTAGATATTTCATATATTTACTGAATATATATGTAGATACATCACACTGCTTAATCAGAAGATTAAATAGAACCTCTATGCTCTGGCTTTAGAGACATAAAACAATATGAACGCTTAAGAAATTAAAAGTTTTACATAGACTACTAACAAAATTAATTCAGCAACAATGGGGCAAATACTCATCCTAGTACATATGGTGTAGGCTGTGAAAATTTCATCCTGTTCATAATAAAGCTATCTCTCCTAAGCCTGCAAATATGTACTCCATCTTGCTTCAATTCTTATTCTGCAACTGTTTCTTCTTTTTTTTCTTCATTTTCTAGATATTAAGGATAATCTGACTAATTTGGAATAGTATTATTATTATTATTTAAAGATTTTATTTATTTAGTCATGAGAGACACAGAGAGAGAGAGAGAGGCAGAGACATAGGCAGAGGGAGAAGCAGGCTCCATGCAGGGAGCCCGACGTGGGGCTGGATCCCAGGTCTCCAGGATCAAGCCCTGGGCCAAAGGCGGTGCTAAACTGCTGAGCCATCCGGGCTGCCCTGGAATAGTATTATTTAAGAACTTTCTATATCCTTTTTGCTGTAGGAGGGCAAAGAAAAAGAAGTGAGAAAATTCAGTTTCTTTGAATATTTACTGAGTAATTCAAAATACCATGCAAAGTGTTTGGGATAGAATAAATAGTAAGACATTTTGCTTTATTTCTTTGTAGACTGAAGGAAGAGTTTACAGTTTAATGAGGATCAATAACAGATTGTGATAACTTTGTTGGAAGTTGGAAATTGCATTAATGACTTATCATTATTTTAAAAAGTTAACTTATTCCATACATGAAAATTAGAATTTCACTATGTGATTTGGTTTTAAGTCATTTGCTATAGCTATATGTAGCAATTAAAAAAGAGGAAGAAAAGGGGCAAAATTTCATTAAGTTTTGTTTAGTAAATGATTTAAAGTAACTTATCTGTTGGTAAAAACAATGTAGTTTTTCCACATCCCCTTCAATAATTCTTTTCCTTTTTTGTCAAGGGAATTTTTCTGCACATAACACAAAGAATGCAAGAATAAAGACATAAGTATGTAGTTTCATTTCAATATTCTTTAAAAAATCAAATACATAACTTATATTGCCAGGTAACAATTATATTAGCCTGGATCATACTATACTTATGTATTTAAACAGTGCTACTTGGAACTATTTATTTGGTTTTGAAATGAAAATCAACAAGTATGTCTTATACCTGTCCTTTTAATAATATTTAAAAGGATATAATCTAAATTAAGTTATGTTTTTCAAAGTACTTGAGATACTGGTATTCTCAAACATAAATAATAATTTCAAATCCTAAGTATTTTTAATCCTCAGAACTATGTATGGAAAATAAACTACTATAGTTAATCATATGCTTTGAGATTATCTTATCTGGCATTTTCAAGTGCCAGATAAGATTTGTTAAAGGATTTGAAGTTGCACTCTATGCTACTTCTATGCTACTTCTACTTAACTCTTACACAAGATAAATAGTAAGCAGGTAAGCCCAATACAAGTAAATTTATTACAAAATACATATTATTTTGAGCTTAACTAAATCCTCCATTCATTGCATAGTAGCTATAATCACTTCTCAATTTAAAAGGGGAAATAAATTCTTTAATAATAATAATATGAGTAATAGATTCAAAATTCTAATTGAAATACTACTGATAATTTATAAAATTTATTCCAATCAATTCTAGTTACATAATTATTTTTAAAACTAGAGTAGTACTTAATTTTTTATGTTCAAAATAAAATACAATATAGTCCATTTAGAAAACTTAACAGATAACTTGATAAGACTGTTTTAATATGAAATTTTGTCATTTTGTAAATAAGCATGCAAGAATTATATCAAAGTTAATTTTTTTTTTTTTTTGGTGGGGTTACAGCAGGAGGGACTGATGGTAGTTCCAAATTCCTGCAAGTCAAAGAACCATGTAGTCTAGTAGTAGCCACAATCCGTCTTGAAAGAATATAGTACAACAGTACATAAAATTCTAACTTAAAAGCTGTTAACCTCAAAACTTTTAAAATATTAATTGTATTGCAACTACAAATCTGATTCTCATTTATTTATGACCCATATTTCTCTTTCAGGGGAGTTTTAAAAATTTCTCTTGTTTTAGGTGTACTTAAGTTTTACAACCCTATGTCTGTGTGCTTACAAATCAATAGACCCTTTTGATCAGAGATCTTATGTTCTTTCTGAGTTCTGGGAAAATTTCCATTCTTATTTATTTAATTATTGCTTCCCTTTATTCTCTGTTTTTTTTCTCCCGAGACTAACTATAGGAGGATGTTCAAATTCCTGATATTAAAATTTTATGTTTTCCATGTTCTTTTCATAGTTTACTTGGTAAAGGCACAAGTTTTCTAGTTAGACTGTCTGGATTTGAATCCCGTTTAAATTGCTTACAAAATGTGTGACTTAGATCAAACTAATATATATTTCTCTGTTTCCATTTCATTATTTATAAAGGATCCAAAATAGTAGCAGCTCTATCAAAAGATCATCATAAGTCAATAGCTTCAACTTTGACTTACCCAGAGAAATATCAAGATTTTAAAGGGTACATCTAGGATCTTTTACTGCAAATTATCATGTACTTATTTCTCCAAAATTCTCTGATGCTAATCAGCCATTTGAATCCTGTATCTGTAACTCCTACCTTCCTATCTTATACTTTCTTTTTTCCCAGGTGCTGAATGTTCCTCTCCATCAATGAGTCCCCGTGCTTTTTGTATTTGGAAGGGGAGGGGAGGGGTACTTCCAGAGTCAAGTAGAAAGTTAGCATATTATGTATTTAATAATTTTTATGAAGGCAGGAAGTCAATCTTCTCCTCTGTCATGTTCATAGCTTCCATAGCTTCAGAACAATGTTTTAGGTCATGATTATGAAGATTACGTTTTGCTGGTTTTGTTGTTCTGATCTATTATACAATTCAAAATGTAGTCTAACCTCTTTAGGTCTTTTGTCTTTTGAATGAGACTCTTCTATGCCTGCTACTCAAGTATTGATTTTTATTAATACCGCAGAATATGATAATAGATCTCAAGCACATCTCTAGATACCACCTAGGTAGTTCCAGAAATAATGTCAGTTCTAAATTTCTACTTCAGATTTCAGATACAAGCTTTTGAAATTGTTTTTAACCTTTGTGGAATCAAAGAGCTATCATATTTCTCCCCTAATTTTCCACAACTTTAAACTTAATTAAAATAAGTTTATTTATTTTAAATTTTAAAGATGATATATCTTTCTAATTCAACATAGTTATTGAGTCAATATTCAAATAATACCTTTTAAAGATTCAATAGCAGATAGGCCTACTTGAATTTTCATGGTGCTTATTACCATAATTTAATATTGATAAAATGATATTCAAAATTACTTTTGATAATAAAAATGAATACTCACCTAGAACAAGAAATATACATTTAGTTTTCATTTAATTCTTGTATAAAAATCTAAGTAGTATTACAAATTTGTATAAATATGAAAGAGTGGCTTACTAGAATCACATGGTAATTCATAGAATCTGAGTCTCTCTTGCCCCAAATTGATGGCTTCTGCTGTCCTCCAATGTCCTTTAAAACTCATAAAACTTTGATTTTTATTAAAAGTGACCTATAATTTTTATCATTACTTTTTCTGAAAAGAGCAATTTTAAGTTTTTTGAAAACAGAGATGATTCCAGGATAGTCCTTATACTAACTGTTACCCAACTATACATTTGCATAAGAGCATTGCTTCAAAGCAAATATAGTTTTCCACAAAAGTTGACCTTATTCTTTTTTAAAGAGGCTTATCTTTTTTCTAGTGGTGAATGCTAACTGATTTGAGATCACTTATTAACAATTTACCCTTGAACATATATAAGTTACAATTTTAGATGAAGTGTTCAGAAAACTCCTTCACATTTCCAAATTGATCCAGGATTTACTAATGTTATGCAGGACAAAAAAAAAAATAGATATATTAGATATGCACCTGATCTAAAGATAGTTTCCATTGTTTTTTATTTAATTAAAGTTTGGACAATAAAATGATTGTATAAAAACACTATCTGGCTAAAATATGGCATTAATTTTATTGTGACAAAATCTTGATAAGGATAATATAGTTATTTCCAGTTTATTTAGAAGCCACTTATTGATTTTATGAATTATTCATCTCATTTTCTTGTACCATAATGTAGAATATAGATGAATCTTCATTTGGCTAGTTTTGTTCCCACAATTATTTTGTATCACAGAATGAATGGAAAAATGACGTATGTAAATGTTAAAAATATTACTGAAAATATATGGTAGAAATTGAAGTGACAGGCAAGAGAGTTGATGTTTTGTTCATAACTATTCAAAAATGCCTAGCATGTCACCTTCTCTTGTACAATCTATTTTTATAGCTTCAAATGACCCTTCTGAGCCCACAAACACTGACAATGCACCATTATTTCCACATTGCACCATTATTCATCTATGTATTTAAGCTCTGTCTATTCTTCAACAACTCAATAAAATCTCCTTTCAATAAAATCTCCTTTCAAATTGTATATAAAATTAGTTTCATTTCTCTTAAATTTTAAACTATTATTATTATCCTGTGCCTTTGGTCTAGGAACTAGCACTATTTCCTTCTAGATGAGTAATCCTCAAAGGTCACAACTATCATTTTCAACTCTATAGCTCCTACAAATTTTGTTAATCAACACATTGTAATGGCTGATTTTATTTTAATTTCCCTCTTTCTACTTAAGATGTTCCACATAAATTGTACTCTCTGTAATTTACTATGACTCCTCAAAAAAAAGCAGGTAGTCCTTGGTAAAGTATATGCTAATAGTGCACAGCAAACTCTTAAGAAAATATAAATAAATAATTCTTAGTACAGGCAATGAAATCAAGTCTGAGTACATAACTAATAGTACAGAGACTTAAGAAAAATACAAACATACACTGTGTAATTTTTTTCTTGCTGCATAACAAACTACCACTCAAATGACAACTTAAAAACCAAACAAATTTATTATCTCAGTTGCATGAGTCAAGAGTGTGGGTACAGTTAACTGGGTTTTCTACTCAGGATCTCATCAGACTGAAAGCAAGCTTAGCTAGGGGTGCAATTCTCACCCCACTCTTGGGATCCTCTTCTAAACTCCCAAGTTCTTGGCAGGATTCATTTCCTTGTCATATGACTGAGATCCAGAATTTTTTGTTGGCTGTTATCCAAGGTACACTAAAGTCCTAGAGGCCACATGTGGTGCTTTATAACATGACTCTCATAGGAAGTTCACAACATGGCTGTTTGCCTTTCTCAGGGCTAGCAAGAGAATGTCTACTGTTGCTTCTCGATTCCTTCAGGGGCTCACTGGATTAGATGAGACTCAAAATTAGTGGATCAGAGACCTTAATTACCTATGAAAAAGATTTATTTTGCCATATGTGATAACATAATTATGGGAATGATGTCTTATCACATTCACAGGCTCTACCCACTCTACTCTGGAGGACAGAAAGCTTAGGAAATATCTTACAACGTCTTAGAAGTCAGCCTGCCATTTGGGGCTCAAATTAATCTCAGGATCAGAATCATGACATTAGACTCGAACATCATTGCTTGCTTAATATCATGCTTCTCGTCTTACATAGTAGTCCCTCATGATTATGGCCTGATTATGGTAACCAATCATACTAATATAGCTGAGCTATAGAGTTTCCCGGGATTTAAAATTGTCAACTGGCTGACATGGGCAAACTAGGATGGTTTGTCACCTTAGTGTATATTCTTCACCTTGTAGCGGTACTGACCATTACCTTCACCTAAAGTCCACTGGAAACAGAAGAGGAACATTGGGAAGCCATTGTGTTTCATATTTATCATCTGTATCTCACTTTGATATTACAAATAGTAGAAAAAACTGCAAGTTCATAAGGGCCAAACAAAGTGTTGATAGGCTTTTATCCTCTACTCTGAGAACCAGGTAAGTGAAAGACACATACCTATCACTTCAACTATATGTGTTATCATGAATGGTGATAATACCTACTCGTTTTCAAAAGAAATGAGAAAAGACTTCTGGTAGCACCTGTGTATTTTATTTCTTTCATTTCTAAATCTAACTTTTGTCTTCTTGATTCAGTCATAAAACACGATTAAGTCAATATATTCATATGATGGAAGGAAGTTACCAAACCTTCTTGATATTCTGTAAACAAACAAACAAACAAACAAAAAAACTTCATTCAGTGAACGCACCTTTATAGCTGTGGCTTTACTTACATTAAGATTTGTTTGTAGTTAGTCAGATGGCATTTATACAGAACACTGCTAACATTGGGGAAAATGAAGATGCAACTGGATTGGGTAGGAGACATTAAGATGAATGACTGTGACCACATTTGGTTAATTTGGCAGACTAAACTGATAAATTAATTTTCCTCTCCTATTTCTCATATTTAATAACTCCTAGATGAAAAACAGTTAATAAATTCTGGAGCTCAATGTCAGAAAAGATAAATTTCCGGTGAAGACATGAAAAAAAAAAAAAACACCTCAAAATCAGAGCTCTGGAGGAAGTAAAATCTAGGTGCTTATACCATAATTAGAACCAGACATGATCCTTAATGCTTAGGGTGTGCTCCAGAGCAGTGGTTCTCCTACTCTTTGGTCTTGACTTAATTGCTTAAAGGAATAATTATGATCCCAAAGGGCTATTCTTTATTCACACATTTTATTAGACTGATAGTTTGGTATTTATTTTATTAGAAATTAAAACTGAAAACAGAGTTTATAAAACAAAATACACAAGAAAGTTTCCACATTGGAAAATCTATAATGTCATTCTTCATATTAATAGATAAAAAAGAAAATATGACCTTAAATGATACAGCAAAAATGTATCATTTTGTATGTGACTAACACTTACTGAGCACACAGTGCCAAGTAGAGTTCTAAACATTTTAAAAACTGTTAACAAAGGCATTAATCTATGAGAATTGTATTATAATTATCTCTACTATACAGTTGAGAAAATTCAACACAGAGTGGTTAGTGACATGTAATAGTTAAAAGGTTTTAGTAGGAGCAGGATTTGAAACATGGCAGTATGGTTCCATATTTTGCACAGTTAACAATTTTGCTATTTTTCTTCTTAATGTCATTCATAATAATTTTGAAATAATCCAAACTTGTAATATGGGAAGCTTTTTAAAGATGACAAATAAATTGATCAAAACCTACTGAAGATCAACATACAAAGGAAAAATTTATTTTTTTAAAATTTTTTTTAATTTTTATTTATTTATGATAGTCATACAGAGAGAGAGAGAGGCAGAGACATAGACAGAGGGAGAAGCAGGCTCCATGCACCAGGAGCCCGATGTGGGATTCGATCCTGTGTCTCCAGGATCGCGCCCTGGGCCAAAGGCAGCCGCTAAACCGCTGCGCCACCCAGGGATCCCCAAAGGAAAAATTTAAAAACAATTTATATTAAATTTGTGGAAAATATATGGTTTCTAGAAGCATGCTTATTTTTAAATGAACTGTATGAAGCTCTAGTCAATCTAGTAAAACAAGAAGAAAGTGATAGGCATGACTATTTGAAAGAGAGACTTTCTAAAATTGTAGATGATAAATGCATATTAATAGAAAAATTCCAAAAATAATCTCATAATTTCAAGTTGTTAGAAAAAATCTGCCTACTAGATACATGATCATCTTACAAAAGTAAATAATACTAATAAATAATAAATAATAACAATGAAAAGTACTACTAAAAATAAAGGATAGTGAGCATGGCATAACATAGTTTTTGAATCACTATGTTCTATACCAGAATCTAATGTAACATTGTGTGTCAACTACACTTTAATAAAAAAATAATAACTTTAACAAAAAAATATTATTATTGAATACATACAAAGCAGGCCTAGGAATAATGTATCCAAAATTATGCAAAAATTTTAAGAATAAAATATTCTTAAATATTATCAGAATATATAATAAAATATATAAAACAAATTGTATACATTTATGAATAAGAAGATATTAGTTCTTTTAAAATTAAACTTTCCAATTAAATTATTGAAGATGTTTCTCATGGTATTAATCAAAGAGAACTCAAAATCTGTAGAGTAGAATAAAATTAAAGTGCAGAAAAGTAAGCAAAATAGCAAAACAAGGATTAGGGAGGAGGAAGTTTTTCCCACTAAATAATAAATCTTATTAAAAAGTTATAAGAATTAGGGGCACCTGGGTGGCTCAGTCTATTAAGCACCTGAAGTTGGCTCAGGTCATGATTTTGGGGTGCTGAGATCAAGCCCTGAGTAGGGCTCCCTGCTCAGTGAGGGGTTTATTTGTCCCTCTCCCTTTCCTTCTGTCCCTCCCTCTGCTCATGCCCCCCCCATTCTCTCTCAAATAAATAAATAAAATATTTTTTAATTATATGAATTAAAATATTTTGACATTTATTCACATAGATAATATTGGACTCTTAAAGAGAATAGATAAACTTGAGTAGTTCAAATAATATGATAGATGTGACACTAGAAGTTAGTGGAGAAAACATTAATCTTAAACAGAAAAATTTATCGTTATCTCACTCCATGCTGTCTTTCTCATCACATAAGTAAAAACAAACAAACAAAAAAACAAACAAGAAAACACCTCTGAGAAAATAAAAACTCAAGTGAAAATATAGATAAAAGTGACTACACAATCATTAAAATAATTATATAAATAAAACACTATAAAATTAAAAGACAAGAAACACACTGAGAGAACTTATGAACAACAGCAAATTCATAATGTACCATTTCACACAATTTAAATTGACAAGAAAATCAAAAATTTAAATTTATATATACTACTGGGAAAGGTAATAGGAATGAATATTAGCATAATCACCTTGGGGATCAATCTGGTAATCTTTGTGTTTTTTTTTTAAATGTTTTAATTACTTATTCATGACAGATGGGGAAAGAGAGGTAGAGACACAGGCAGAGGGAGAAGCAGTCTCCAGGCGAGGAGCCCCATGTGGAACCCAATCCTGCAACCCTGGAATCATGCCCTGAGCCGAAGGCAGACGCTCAACCGCTGAGCCACCCAGGCATCCCTGGTAATGTTTGTTAAAAAATAAAAATGTACCCATTGGAAGACTAATAATTCCACTTGCGGTGTCCTCAAGCTCATGTGCTTAGGAAAGACATAAAGGGCTGAGCATTTCATCACTTTAAAGTCTTTTTTTTTAAATAAAAAAAAACAATCTAATGTTTTACTTATAAGGAAAATTATATAATGTATGGTATATTCTTATACTGCGTAGTAAAATTCAAACATATAAATATGATCATTATTTAGAATATAGGTAGATCTTTTCAGGACAATAATAGGTGAAAATGGCAATTTTCAAAATCTTATACCACTAATGTGGACATTTAAAAACATACCAACAATGACACTTTTATTTATAGTATTAAAAATTATACAATTTCACACCTTCCTTCAAGGTTTTCATTGATTATCAGCAGACATAAGCTTACAACACAGTAATTTACAATACAGAGATTCACACGCAATTAGAAAGAAAGAATTCCCAGGGTTTTGTTGTTTTGTTTTTTCCCCCTTCTCCTTGCCCTCCATACAGAATTTACTTTACTCATTCTCCAACAATCCCTTTCCCACAGACACTCCAAGCATGTAAACACACAAAAATCTACTATGCCAGGGTAGTTCTTTAAAATCCTGCAATTGGGAATGATGGGGGTAAAGACTGGTGAGACTAGGGGTGAGGATGGGTATAGGATGCAGAAGCATAAAAAGGTATGCTTTTATATTTATGCTTTTTTATGTAAATAAAATATGCTGGAACTTTTTGTTTAAAATGATAGTGTGTTAAGTAAATGAATGGAAGGACAAAATGGGTGTTTAAGAAAATTTTTGTGATACATTATCCATTCATGGGCCTGGAAGAATATAAGTAAAGGAATTGAATTTAATTGATAATGAAATGTAATATTTTTCTTGCCAATGAATTTTTTAACATCATACAGTCTCATGCTGTTTCATAACAATAGTAATGGCAGCAATGACAATAGTAGCCCAAATGAAAACATCATCAATGTTTCATGAGGGACAACTATAGGAAAAGCATGAGAAAAGAACTGGAAGAAGTTTACTAAAACTTCCAAAAGGAAATCATCCTAGAAGGACCAAGAGACACATACAGATAGAATGAAATTAGAAGCCATTTATAGCCACAAAGTGTACTAAATACTTTGACCTGGCTGTACTATTTTGCCGCCTTCACCAACATGACTTTACTAGCCCATTGTTTTCAAGATGGAATTATCTTAATATTTCTAGAAACTTTTGCTGAGGGAGATGAAAGTTTCAAATGACTTTTTTCTATGTTTGAGGAACTTGGGAGAGGGGGAAGCTTTTAAATAAATGTCAGGTTATTCAACTTTTGAACACATAGAATCAATTAGCTGTTACTTCCCAATATTCTTCCAAACCCCCCACCTCAAAATCCTTGCCTTGCCGGGGCTACCAGTTTAAAATTGCTTCTCATAACATCCACCTAATCCTTATTAAGCCCTCTCATTAAAAGATTTGCCTTAAACCAAACTCCAAAACTTCTTAAGTACCTTGACTCTGTCCTTCCTTTTGAGATTCAGCTAAGATCCCTCAAGTAGCTATATCCCTTACCCAGGTAAAAATAAACATGGCTTCACCTTATCATCAGGTTGTCTTGGTGATATTTACAGGGAGCAAGCATTTGACAGGAGTCAGCAAGCAGCATGAGGTGTTAAGAATAGCAGTAATTTGATAGGGCTGAAGTACAGTATTTTGAAACAGACTATCAAGAGAAACCTGTAGAGATAGGCCAAGACCTAACTAAAGGTTCTGTAAGCCATTCTAAAGAACTTGACTACTAGTCTGAAACAAAAGGTTAGTATTTACAAAGGATACTTGGTTATTTTTTTAGATTCTTTCAGAAAAATCTATGTGTAAGCTAAGAAAATATAGCCTATTAGAAACAATAAATCCTTAAATACCATAAAAATAAAATAAATCCAAGAAGATTGTTAATGTCCCTGTGATAATTTATGATATAGAAAATAGACATTTTATAATTTGGGCTTATAGAAATTTTTAGCAGTATAATTTTCCCTCATAAAAACAGCTAAAATAAGCTATAGTGTATTCATTATATGTTTATTATTAATTTTAAACAAAGAAATCACATATTTTATAGTATTTACTTCAATTCTCTTGAGCATCTTCAATCTCAGCGGTCATCTTCCAGAACAAAAACTTTAATGAGAACCACACAACGTAGCTCTTGAAGAAGTCCCATGACTATCATAGGAAATTCAACAACTATTGTTGTCATAAACTTCCATTTAGTATTATAATTCAGAATAATAAAACACTATAATTATCTGGTTTGAATATTCAGTGCATTTCCAAGATATATTCAAAACATGAAGACAATTTGATGGAACAACTCATTCTTAGAGCAGTTTTCTTCAGCCTTCTGTTTTTTAACTTATTGCAAACTATGTCAATGGTTACTCCAGTACTCACAGCAAGTCATTAAGATAGAATATATGAAACAAATCAGAGGTGAATATATTTCTTTAAAGGTAGAAATTTTTCTTATTAAAATGAAATTACATATTTTGCCTTGAGTTGGTAACAAACTACTTCAAATAGTACTATAGTATAGTTACTTTTCAATAAGTATAAAACACTATTGTTAGCATGTTATCATTTAATTCTTTCAAGTCTATTATTTTATAGAGGAGGAAAGTGATGCACAGGTTGTTGAGCTAGGAAGAGACAAAATTCGTATTTTAATCCAGGTAGTTCAAAACTTATGTTATTCTAATACCAAACATAACTATTTACATTTTTTTGGGGGGGTTACCAGTTATTTATTTTGAAAATCTTTGTGGACAGTATTTTCATTCAATTTAATTACTCCATTATTATTATCATTTAGATTAAAACGCAGATATTTGAAGTACAAAGGGAGATAGATATTTTCAATAAAACTTACTCAAGTTTATTTTGTATGTGAATTTGTAATGTAACCAAAAAGTTTTCCCCTATGTTCCAACTTGAATAAATGTTTGTCTAAATATAATTTAGGGTTTTTAAACCTAACTAAGTTTAATAATTAACCTGAAGCACAGAAAACAGAGACATGTGGGATCATATAATTTTCTATATAAATATTTTTTCTCATTTTTGACTTTGAAATAAACTTTAGTTTCCAATAAATGCATGAAAATAATGTAAAATTCATTACAAACATAGGTATTACCTCATGTTAGCTATTTTTCAAATATTTTGAAATAGAAAGAAACAAGGAGAATCGACACCAGCATATTTATAATGCATGACAGAAAAGTTTAGTAGACTAAGAAATCTTAATCATCAAGGACTTCAACACTGCTGCTTTCTCAATATTGAGATTCTTCATAATCTTTTCATAGCCACAAACCTAGAGAAAACTATCCTATTCATTAATGTATTATATAATATTTCCCTTAGGCTTTATCTGGTTATATCATATCTTCTTTCTTATTTTCTATGGGAATTATTGTATGAAAAAGAAATTTTTAATAGCCAATTAACTACAAATAATATAGGGAACATTTATGTTGAAGATTTGATGCAGAAACTGAATTTTCTTAGAACCAAGAACTGTGTCCTTCACAAAGCTCCAGTATTACACACACCAGCTTTTAGTTCTAAAAATATTTAGAAAATCTGCCTAAAGTGCAAAATAAATATACTTTGTAGAAATTATGATTCATTTGATCTAAGATTGGGACCCCAGCATGAATTTTTAACAATCTTTGCAGGTATTGTAATGACATTCTGAAATGTCATTCAAGAAAGACTAGTTTATTATTGTTCACATTAAGGCTTATTTTTGTTCAATAAATGTAATTGTATTTATGCAGTGATGTTCTTTCTCAGTGGCTCTATATTGATTTAATGAAGACAATAACAAGTAAACATGTAATCCAAAGAACATATTTTTTTAAGATTTATTTATTATTCAAGAGAGAGAGAGAGAGAGGCAGAAACATAGGCAGAGGGTGAATGAAGAAGTCTCCTCTCAGGGGCCCCAGTGTGGGACTTGATTCCAGATCCGGGGATCACGCCCTGAGTCAAAGGCAGAAGCTCAACCACTGAGCGACCCAGGCGTCCCCAAAGAACATAATTTCTTCGTATTATTTCTATCATCCTTATGGTGGTAGTGGGGTAACGGAATAGGATAAGAATATGAGACTAAGGGTTTATGAAGTAAGTTCAGAGAAATTCTGAAATTCTGCCCACCAACTATTCCATCTATTAATTCTGTTAACTGACTGTTTCTCCTACTTCTATTTTGTTGAACCATATGGTAAGTTCAGAAGGCATATATGTGATAATTGTCATGATCTAAACCCTTTGATAAAAATCATAAGAGCAGCAACTTCATGTTCCTTCACTTGAATATCTTTATGAAATGAGAGTTAGCAGTTAAATACATACACGCTCTCTTTGGAAAAAAATCAAAAGCACGTCTTTTCAGTGGAAAACTGTTAATAACAAACACTTGAAAATGTATTGTAATCTTTCTAAATTATGTGTGACACTTTACATTAACTTCCCAAATATAGGATTTTTAAAACAAAATAAAAGAGTTTTATTTTAGCAAGGAAAGAAAGACATATAAATCAGTAGTTAAAATATGGCGTATATTTTCTAATAATACAATAGAAGTAGTAGAAAGAAAAGTATGTTGTATTATGTTGGGTTGATTAGGTTAGGGGAAGCCTGTGTCATAATGTGATATCTATAGTGAGTTTTGGGAGATAATTCAAATTTATACATATTGACAAAAAAAGGGCTAGATATTCCAGACAGAAAAAAGAAAGATGTAGACTCCAAATCTTCTTTAAAAGCTACTGAAAGAAATTGCATGATTATTCCCTCGCCTAAATAATCCAACTGGTATGCTTACTTTCATGTATGCTTTTGAAACACTTGCTGTTTATAACAGCCAGTGGTAAAGAACTTATACAGACAAATATACTAAATCCAGTTATTCAGCTTTCTTTTATTATAATTCATTATGAGATTTTGATTACCTTGTTCATACATGCTAATTCACATATTTTATGATGTCTATTTTGCCTTTTAAGAATACTTTTACTTCTTGGCTATCAACCATGTTTAGGAACTTCAAGCTGTTGGGTAAGTCAAATTAGCTTTACTGGTTATAGCTTGTTTATTTTTATTTATTTTTTTTAATTTTTTCCTTCAAAGGTTGATAATATATTGGCTGCAGTAAAGATACAAACATTTATTATTCAGAAAGGACATACTTATAAATTTGTTGAATAAATTATAATAAATATAATAATATGAAGATATGAAGTGTTATATGTGAAAGGGGAAAGATGAATTTGTAAAAAAAGTCTCTAGTATAATTAGATAAAAAATTATTTAGCAATTAATACCATTCATTAATGAAAGGTGAACAGAGACAAACTAATTTGACAAATTTTCAGACATGTCATCCCAAATTATTCATTATATATATTAAAATTATGAAATATATGATTGGAGTATTTTTCTAGAAACCAGTATAGGCTACTATATAAAAAATTCTGCAGTTTTAGATACACAGAAATAAAATTGAGGAATTGCATATAACATGAGAATGGTTTTGATTGCCCTAGGCTATGATAATGGGATTCCTGCCAAATGTATAAAAAGAAGGCTATGAGAAATGCTTTGGTAACACAAAAGGACTTCCTAAGAAGTTATGACTTGATATACCCTTTGAAGATTTATATGTAATGCTCTTGCCCTTTTGAAAGAGCACAACTAATTTTGTAATGGCATCTCATTTCCTGTAGTACTTTTCTGTATCCAGCATATCTGAAACAGTATGTTCCACTGGAAGCTGGTATTTAATATAAACAAAAATAATAGGAAAAAATCATAGAAGAAACTAACATTTTTCATTTATAAGATGGTTCTGAGTGTTAAAATGAGACAAATAGGCTTTATCTTACTTAGCTAAACATTAGTTTTTATTACAATTATACACATATGCACACACTAGATTTCATATGTAAATTGAGAATGCTGACAAATATGCATTATTCAAATTCCCATTGGAGATTGGAGAGTTCTGGACAGAACAAAATATTGGTGGATGCATAGGTTTTAATGACTTCCAAGCAGTATAATTATTTACCCAGTTATAGCTGGCAAGGATATTAGGCTAGATCCAGATCACCTTCCTACATCACTAAGGGAGTGAATAGATCTAAACAAAAACATCATCATATCCTCAATTAGTCTTTACAGTGCATCATATACAATGTATGACACTCAATAAAAAAATAACAAATCAAGTAAGAAAAAAAAAAGTCAGACAAGTAAAACAGACACAAAACTACCAGATAGCAAAATAACAATAATGTGAAAAAAAGGCATGTAATTAAGTATAACTACTTTGCTAAGGAATTTAATATAGAAAGTTTTTACCAAATTATAGGAAGCTATAAACAAGAATCAGAATAAAATGTCTTCTGCAGATTACACCCTAATTACAATAAAATTTATAAATGTTAGGATAGGTCAGAAAAAATATGCAAATGGAATGACAGAAGTTGGAGTAAACTGAAGTAAAGAACATCAGAGACATATACAGCAGTCATAAAGCAATATGAAATTCCACTGAGCAAGAATACCAGGGACCTCATGCCTTGACATTGGAATAAACCCCTTGATTAATTCATCTGATAGCTTCTGGCTTTAATTCCTTAGCATTGTTTTTTTGATCTTGCCTTTCTAAGGCAAGAGTAATCTGTACTTGATTTGGTCCTTGTGGTAGGCTGAATAATGTCTCCCCAAAGATGTCCATATCTTAACCCCAGGAACCTATGAATATGTCTTCTTACATTCAAAAGAAACTTTGAAGATATGAATAAGTTAACAATTTTGTGATGGAGGATTACCCAGGATTTTTCAGGTGGACTCAATGTAATCATAAAGGCCCTCATAGAACAGAGAGGGGAGAACAGAGAAGAGGGAAAATGCTACACTCTGGCTTTGAAGATGAAGAGAGGGGTCATAAACCAAGGAATGTAAATCATACCTAGAAGCAAAAGAAGGCACAAAAACAGATTCTTCCTAGAGCCTTCAGAAGAAATGTAGCCCTGCAAACCCAATTTGGACTCTGACCACCAGAATACAAAGAATACATCTGTTTTTAAAGTAGTTAAGTTTGTAGTAGTTTATTACAACAGAAATTAGAAAATAATATAGACCTATTGCAGTAATTGGTAAGATTATCAATCATTTCTTTTGTAGGTAAGGTATAAGTGTAATCCATATTAAAATGTTTTATGAGAAGATGGGTGTGTTAGTCTTCAGGACTGAATTATGTCAAATACAGTTTTCCTGCTCAGCATTCATTTCTACCCTATTCTACATTGCTTTCCTCATTTCAGAAGCTAACAACTAAATCCTGACTTTTGGGGATCCCTGGGTGGCTCAGCAGTTTAGCGCCTGCCTTTGACCCAGGGCATGATCCTGGAGTCCCGGGATCGAGTCCCACATCAGGGTCCCTGCGTGGAACCTGCTTCGCTCTCTGCCTATGTCTCTGCCTCTCTCTCTCTGTGTGTGTGTGTGTCTCTCATGCATAAATAAATAAAATCTTAATCAATCAATCAATCTATCTATCTATCAAACAAACAAACCTGACTTTCACAAGACTCCTTGCAGTGGCAGGAGATTGTTAGAGTGAACAACCATAAGAGTTTGCCTGAGACTGTCCCAATTTAGAACTGAAAATATCATATCCAGAAAACCCTTCAATCCTAGGCAAAACTCTAAGGCTGCATCATGGCTTCCATGGATCTACATAGTATTCACTTTTGTGGGCACTTTCTTCCAGAAAAAAAATAACTAAATAACTTTATAAAATATGGATTTACAACTGTACTGTGATAAAAACAAATAAAACCCATGCTTTGTTCATTACTATATATTTATACTACTATATTAATTTTTCCTGATTTTAAAGGAAATTAATATTGAAACATTTCTACTTTAGCCAGTCCTTCTTTCTACTGCACTTTAGACATGATAGAGCTAATAGCATCGCAACAGGACATGGGAGAAAGGTCAACAGAATTTCAGAAACCTTGGTTTGGCTTCCTTCAGCCGCAGAAAATTCCAGTAATCACTCACCAAGCATCTTGTTTAGTGAGAATATATATATATTCACAGCCACCACAATCCTTAAATGATGCATCCGTTTACTTACAAGGCAAGAAAATAACAGGCATTTTGTCAAACAACAGGTGTGGTAGTTCAATGAAGAAAGACACGTTAGAATGAAAAATTATGAAGTAATAGATCATATGTTAACATGTCCCAAAGAAAGACACTATATAAAATACTTATGATATTTTCAGCCTAAAGACAGAAAATATCCCATCTTTTCTTCAAGTAAATAAAACTATTAAAAGTTTGTAAATGAGTAAATTCCAGTAAGACTGAATCATAATCAAGATGATGGAAACTGGCAAGATAGCAGAAGAGTAGGGGTCCTCAACTCACCTGGCCCCACAAACTTACTTAGATAACTTTCAGAACATCCTGAACACCTAAGGATTAAACCTGAGATGTAAAGAGAGAACAGCTGGAATGCTACAGAGAGAAAAGTTTTCACTTCTAACAAGGTAGGAAGGTGAAAAAATAAATAAATAAATAAATAAAGTGGGGGAAGGAAACTGACTAGCTGGGCAAAAGCAGAGCTGTGAAAGCCTCTGGGGCATGAAAGCCCAGCACTGGACAAGCGGGAATTTTAAAAATCCATGCCACCGTTTTCCTTGACCAAAAAGTGTTTAGCAGAACCACAGGAGGGGCAGTGAAGCCTCAAGATTCCTGGAGACACTATAAAAGGAGGGGCACCAAGGGGAAAGCTCACCCCATCAAGATCCAATTGTGCTAAAGGGATGGAGCACTGCAACTCTCCAGCATTTGGGAGAAGGCAGCCAGTTAGGCCTGCTGGCTCTGGAGATCCCTTTATCCTAGAGCCTGGAAACAGATGGAGGCAGTCCCCAGGAGTGTGGGTCCAGCAGCACAGGGCTCTGGATCCAATGGCACCAAAGGAGACAAAGCCAGCCACCTCCTGTTCCCCCTGAGACAGGCAGAAGCCGGGAGGGCACAAGAAAGCAAGGACTCTCCTGCCTGGCAAAGTGTGCATACCAGTGAGCCTGTGCCTGCCCCAAAGGAGCATCTAGACCAGTGTGGACTGGGAGGCTGTGGCTAGTTATTCGCAGAGAGCTTGACTCCAGAGCTGTAAATCTGGCCGCCACCATTTTTTTTCCTCTTTGTTTCACCCTGTGCCTGGGAGAGGCAGGGCTCTAGGGAAAAAAGGCCTCACAGGACAAACAGCTCACCTTGAGCCCAGCAACTGGCAAGGGGCGGGGCATCTCCTCCAGGCACACACACCTGAGAATCAGGGCAACAGACCCTCCCCCAGAAGAACTGATGGTAAAACGATGGAAGTTGCAAGTTCATGAACAAGCAGCACTGGAAAGCTCCAGGACCGAGGGGAAATAGGATATAGAACTACAGGGTCCCTTTTTTTATTATTGTGATTACAACTTGTTTTTATATCTGGTTAAAATTTCCAATATTTTTTTCATTTTTCCCACCTAAACTATAATATTTTACCAACCCTTTAATTTTAAGCTTCTTCCTTTTTGACTTCCATATTTATACAATTATGTCTTAGATATATGTTTCATTCTAGAATCCTTTCAATGTATTCAGCTTAATTTTGGTAGATATACAAGATATGGGTTTTTGTTTTTTGTGGGGTTTTTTTTCGTATTTTTGTCTTATTTTGTTTTACAATGGTGGAAGTTAGTACCTTCTGACACATGACCAAAATACACCCAGAACCAAGTGGAACACCCACCATGTTGGTTCATTCTGTGAGATTATATTCTCTCTTACTTCCCATTCTGCTCCCCTCTTTTATCTTGTTTATGTTTTTGTGGTTACTGTTTGTTTTTTATATAAGTATTGCTGGTTTATATAAATTTGAGATTTAGCATCTTTTAAAAGACAGAACAAAACATGCTCAGAACCAAGAGGATTACCAACTAGGTCCCCTCAGGGAGAATACATTCTCTCTCCACCACCACTTCCTCACCACCACCATGCCCCCCTTTTTTCCTTTCCTTTCCTTTCCTTTCCTTTCCTTTCCTTCCTTCCTTTCCTTTCCTTTCCTTTCCTTTCCTTTTTTCTTTTCTTTCTTCCTTTTTTTTCTTCTTTGTTTTTTTTCTTTTTACTTTTACTATTTTGTTTTAAAATTTGTTTTTCACTTTAGTGGTCCTTTTGTTTTATTTTGTTTTGTTCTTCTTTTTCTTTTATTTTCTGGTCTCTGAGCTCTTCAGAATCATCTAGGGTGTATTTTATTTAGGTCGTTGTTGATATTTTTGACTCAGCTCACTCCTACAGCCATTTTGCACTAGACAAAGTGACTAAAAGGAAGAATTCACCACAAAAGAAAAAAACAGAAGCAATAATCTCTGCCACAGAGTTACAGAATGTAGGTTTAAATATGACATCAGAAATTCAATTCAGAAGTACAATTATAAAGTTACTGGTGGCTCTGGGAAAAAAATGTAAAGGACTCTAGAGAATGTGTTATTGCAGAATTGAGATATAACAAGGCCAGAATTAAAAATAGATTAAATGAGATGCAATCCAAACTAGATGCTCTAACTAGTTTCTAGCATTAATGAGGTGGAATAGTGAGTGACATAGAAGACAGGTTGATGGTAAGGAAAGAAGCTGAGCAAAATAGAGAAAAACAATTAATAGCCCATGAGGAAAGGCTTAGGGAAATAATGACAGCTTGAGAAAGAAGAATATAAGTATTACTGGGATTCCAAAGGAGACTGAGAGAGAGAGAGAGAGAGAAAGGACCACAAAGTGTATTTGAAAATATCATAGCTGAGAACTTCCCTAATCTGGGAAGGAAACAGACATTCAGATTCAAGAGATAGAGAGGACTCCACCAAATAACAATAAAAACCATTCACAAATCAACATTTAATAGTGAAACTTGAAAATTTCAAAGATAAAGATAAAACTCTGAAAGCAGCTAAAACAGGAGATTCTTAATTTATATGGGGAGAAATATCAGATTAACAGTAGATTTCTCCACAGAGACCTGGCAGGCCAGAAAGGGCTGGCATGATATATACAGGGTATTAAATGAGAAAAACATGTAGCCAAGAAATACTTTATCCAGCAAGGCTGTCATTTAGAATAGAAGGAGAGATGAAGAGCTTCCAGGATAGGCAGAAACTGACAGAATATGTGACCACCAAACTGGCTCTGCAAGAAATATTAAGTGGGGGAGGGGGGTGCTGTAAAATAAAGAGGAATCCCAAAGAAATAATCCACAAAAACAGTGACTGAATAGGTAATACAATGACACTAAATTCATATTTTTTCAATAGTTACTCTGAACATAAGTGGGCTAAAATATCCCATCAAAAGACACAGGGTATTGGACAGGATAAAAAAGCAAGACCCATCTATTTGCTGTCTGCATGAGACTCATTTTAGACCTAAGAACACCTCCAGCCTGAAAATGGTGGAGAACAATTTACTATTCAAATGGTCCCCAAAAGAGAGCTGGGGCAGCAATCCTCATATCAGGTAAATTATAGTTAATCGCAAAGACTGTAGTAAGAGATGAAGAGAGACACATAGCGTACTTAAAGGGTCTATCCAACAAAAAGGCCTAACAATCATGAATATTTATGCCCCTAATGTGGGAGCTTCCAAGTATATCAATCAATTAATAACCAAAGTAAAGAGATACTTAGATAATGATACATTAATAGTAGGAGACTTCAACACGGCACTTTCTGCAAATGACAGATATTCTAAGCAGAACATCACCAAAGAAACAATAGCAAAAATTCTCACCAAAATACTAGCCAATAGAATCCAACAATACATTAAGAGGATTATTCACCATGACAAAGTGAGATTTATCCCCAGGATGCAAGAGTGTTTCAATACTTGTACAGTAATCCACATGATAGATCACATCAACAAGAGAAAAAACAAGAAACATAGGTCCTCTCAACAGATGCAGAGAAAGCATTTGACAAAATACAGAAACAATTCCTGATTAAAATTCTTCAGAGTGTAGGGACAGAGGGAACATTCCTCAATATCATAAAAGCCATTTATGAAAAGCCCACAGCAAATATCATTCTTGATGGGGAAAAACTGAATGCCTTTCCCCTAAGATCAGGAACACAACAGGGATATCCACTCTCACCACTGCTATTCAACATAGTACTAGAAGTCCTAGCTTCAGCAATAAGACAACAAAAGGAAATAAAAGGCATTCAAATTGGCAAAAAAGGAGTCAAACTCTTTCTCTTTGCAGATGACATGATACTGTATATAGAAAACCCAAAAGTCCCCACCCCAAGATTGTTAGAACTCATACAGCAATACAGCAATGTGGCAGGACACAAAAATCAATGCCCAGAAATCAGTGGCATTTCTATACACTAACAATGAGACTGGAAAAGAGAAAGTAAGGAGTCAATCCCATTTACGATTGCACCCAAAACCATAAGATACCTAGGAATGAACCTAACCAAAGAGGTAAAGGATCTATACCCTAAAAACTATAGAACACTTCTGAAGGAAATTAAGGAAGATGTAAAGACATAGAAAAAATTTCATGGACATGGACTGGAAGAATAAGTATTGTGAAAATGTCTATGGTACCCAGGGCAATTACACATTCAGTGCAATCCCTAACAAAATACCATGCACTTTCTTCACAGAAGTGGAACAAATAATCTTAAGATTTGTATGTAATCAGAAAAGACCTCAAATAGCCAGAAGGATATTGAAAAAGAAAATCAATGCCAGGGCATCACAATGCCAGATTTCAAGCTGTATTTATTACAAAGCTGCGATCATCAAGACAGTGTGGTACTGGCACAAAAACATACACATAGATTAATGGAACAGAATAGAGAACCCAGAAATGGGCCCTCAACTCTATGGTCAATTGGTCTTTGACAAAACAGGAAAGAATATCCACTGGAAAAAAGACAGTCTCTTCGATAAATGGTGTTTGGAAAATTGGACAGCCACATGCAGAAGAATGAAACTGGACCATTTTGTTACACCATATAGAAAGATAAACTCTAAATGGTTGAATGATATAAATATGAGACAAGAACCCATCAAAACCCTAGAGGAGAACACAGGCAACACCCTATTTGAACTTGGCCACAGCAACTTCTTGCAAGATAGATCTATAAAGGCAAGAGAAACAAAAGCAAAAATGAACTATTGGGACTTAATCAAGATAAAAAGCTTCTGCACAGCAAAAGAAACAATGAACAGAACCTACAGAAATGGAGAAGATATCTGTAAATGACATATCAGATAAAGGGCTAGTATCCAAGATCTATAAAAAAACTTAAACTCAACACCCAAGAAAGAAACAATTCCCTCATGAAATGGGAGGAAGACATGAACAGAAATTTCATAGAGGAAGACATAGATATGGCCAAGAAGCACATGAGAAAATGCTCTGCATCACTTGCCATCAGGAAAAGACAAATCAAAACCACAATGGGATACCACCTTATACTGCTGAGAATGGTTAAAATTAAAAAGACAGGAAGCAAAGTTGGAAACGTTGTGGAGAAGGGGGCTCTCCCTTGCACTTTTGGTGGGAATGTGAACTGGTTCAGCCACTCTGGAAAACTGTGTGGAGGTTCCTCAAAGAGTTAAAGTAGAGCTACCTTACAACCCAGCAATTGCACTACTGGGTATTTACCTGAAAGATACTGATGTAGTGAAACACTGGGACACCTGAGCCCCAAATTTCATAGCAGAAATATCCACAATAACCAAACTGTGGAAAGAACCTCGATATTCATCGGCAGATGAATTGATAAAGAGGTTGTGGTATATATGTACAATCTCAGCCATTAGAAAGGACAAAAGAATACCCACCATTTGCTTTGACATGGGTGGAACTGGAGGGTATTATGCTGAGTGAAATAAATCAATCAGAGAAGGACAATCATTATGGTTTCACTCAGACATGGAATATAAGAAATAGTGAAATGGATTATAGGGGAAAGGAGGTAAATGAGTGGGAACAATTAGAGAGAGGGAGACAAACCATGACAGTCTCCTGACTCTGGGAAACAAAGGGTTGCATATGGGGAGGTGGACGGGAGGACAGAGTAATTGGTTGACAGATACTGAGGAGGGCACTTGATGGGATGAGCACTGGTTGTTATATTATATGTTGACAAATTGAATTTAAATTAAAAACATGTAAAGAAAGGTCAAAATGATACCCATCTTAAGAGCTTTCTAAGTCCAGAAATTAAGTTTCCATATTTACTATCATCTATTAAAATATAGAACAGGATAAAGACATACAAAAGTGCAAGATAATGAGAGAGAATGAGAAATCCATGTGAAAATAAAAGAGGAAAAGAAAAAATGAGAAATACTGGAGAGGTAATAAAGATCAAAGACCTGCCTCTGTTTGTGAAGAAACAGGCTCAATCTCCTTTTTCATTATTTATGTCCTAATATATCTGAGTGTCTTCAATATTTCTATAACAGCAAAATGAGTTTTGATGTCAATTATTTGATGTCTTTGAAATGTTCTGTAGTATAAAACAGACCGTTTGTTAATAGCTACATATGTTTTGTACCTCCAACATATCTAGTGCTGGTATTTAAGCTCTTTGAGGACAACACCATTGCCTTTTTAAATTTGCTTTGATATTTGTAAACCCCAAGCCTAGCACACTGTAGGCTTTCAATAAATGTTGTTGAATAAGTGGATGGATTAATATAATTTTTTATGGACTGCTGAGGACACAAAAGAATGTAAGACATAAATGGGAAAACAGCTGACACATGAAAAATAAATAAAACAAGCAGTGAACAAGATGGCATACTTTAACACTAAGGGCAGTCAAAAAAGGGAAAAAATCACTGAAGTATTCTTCATCAGTAAGGTGGGATATGAGGTGTTATTTGAAAGGAGTGCTCAGATAAGCTTATAAGATAAAGGAACTCAGTAGATTAAGTGTCTGTTCTCAGCTCAGTTCAGGAACCCAGGATCCTGGGATCAAGCCCCACACGACTCCCTGATTTACGGGGAGTCTACTTCTCCCTCTACCTCTCCCTCTGCCTCTACCCCTGCTCATGATCTCTCTCTCTCTCTCTCTCTCTCTCTCTATCCCTATTTAATAAATAATATTTTTAAAGAAAATTAAAGGAATTAATTTCCATTTGCAGTCACAATACAGGCAAACATAAGATATATTGAGTAGAGAGTAGATTAATTTGATTGCAGTAGAAGTTTGAAATTCTGAATGAAATGTGAAGATAAAAATCTAATTATGTAAGCCCATGTGGTATGTATCCTTGATGTGGTACTAGTGATGTAATATCTGTGATAGGAAAAACTTTGAAGATCACACACACTTAATTCTTGAGCAAAACAGCATAAAGAAATTTAAGATGGTAATGAAAAAGTATCAAGGAACAGGAACCAAAATTATATTTTCCTTTTCTGACTCTGCCATTTATAAATATGTGAGCCTGGTAAAATTAATCACATTCTATCAAACAGATTCTGAAAATTGGGAGTAGCAGTATATGCCCTGCCATGCCATCTTCACATATACCAATGAAAAAATATGTATTTAAACTATATGAAAATATTAAGGATAGATAGATGATTGATTGATAGATAATATTATACAAGCAAAGATGGAAGGGATATTTTAGGAAAGTGGTACATCAAGAGTAAAAAATTGGATAAAAATTTTAAGCAAGATAAGGTTTTTGCTTTATCTGGAAAGTCTGATACAAGTGCCTTGATTAAAGTAATATCAAAGAAAGCACTAGAATAACAATGATGAGTCTGATATAGCCAGGGCAATGATCCTGGAGAAGGAAATAAACCAAACAGAGTAATTACCAAAATATCACTTAATTACCAAAGACAACCAGGTGCTGAAGTCTTCCATATTTGTATTCATTATGTCTTCCAAGGAAGAGCATGAGCTGAAAAGATAAACCATTTTTTATTCTTCATTGTTTCCTATAAACAGTACCACATATTTAACACTTATCATTTTATTGAATTAATGAATTAGGCCAAAATATTTTTTATTCAGTGACATATTCTGAAAACAGATTAAATATTTCTAATGATTTTTTAAATGAAGTTCGTTTTGCCAACATATAGTATAACACCCAGTGTTTATTCCATCAAGTGCCTTCCTCAGTGCCTGTCACCCAGTTAACCCATCCCTCCACCCACCTCCCCTTCTGCAACCCTTTGTTTGGTTCCAAGAGTTAGGAGTCTCTCATGGTCTGCCTCCCTCTCTAATTTTTCCAACTCGGTTCCCCTCCTTTCCTTTGTAATCCCTTTGACTATTACATTCCACATATGAGTGAAACCATATGATGATTGTTCTTCTCTGATTAACTGACTTCACTCAGCATAATATCCTCCAGTTCTAACCACGGCAAAGCAAATGGCAGGTATTCATCCTTTCTGATAGCTAAATAATATTCCATTTTCAATAAATACTTTAAGTTTTAATTTATTTTTCTTTTTGTTGGAGTTCAATTTGCCAACATATAGTATAACACCCAGTGCTCATCCCATCAAGTGCCCCCTCAGGGGATGTCACCCAGTCACCGTATCCCCCCCGCCCACCTCCCTTTCCACTAACCCTTGTTCATTTCCCAGAGTTAGGAGTCTCTCATGTTCTGTCACCCTCTCTAATATTTCCCATTCATTTTCCCTCCTTTCCCCTTTATCCCTTTCACTAATTTTTATATCCCCCAAATGAATTAGACCACGTTTGTTCTTTGATTGACTTACTTCACTCAGCATAATACCCTCCAGTTCCATCCACATTGAAGCAAATGGTGGGTATTTGTCATTTCTAATGGCTGAGTAATATTCCATTGTATAGATAGACCACATCTTTTTTATCCATTCATCTTTCAATGGACACTGAGGCTCCATCCACAGTTTGGCTATTGTGGACATTGCTACTATACACATTGGGGTGCAGGTGTCCTGTCGTTTCACTGCATCTGTATCTTTGGAGTAAATCCCCAGCAGTGCAAATGAGGGACATAGGGTAGCTCTATTTATAACTCTTTGAGGAACCTCCACACAGTTTTCCAGAGTGGCTGCACCAGTTCATATTCCCACCAACAGTGTAAGAGGGTTCCCCTTTATCAACATCCTCTCCAACATTTGTGGTTTCCTGTTTAGTTAATTTTTGTCATTTTCATTGGTATGAGGTGGTATCTCATTGTGGTTTTGATTTGTATTTCCCTGATGGCAAGTGATGCGGAACATTTTCTCATGTGCTTGTTGGCCATATGTATGTCTTCTTTGGTGAAATTTCTGTTCATGTCTTCTGCCCATTTCATGATGAAATTTTTTGTTTCCTTGCTGTTGAGTTTAATAAGTTCTTTATAGATCTTGGATACTAGCCCTTTATCTGATATGTCATTTGCAAATATCTTCTCCCATTCTGTAGGTTGTGTTTTAGTTGTCTTGACTATTTCTTTTTCTGTGCAGAAGCTTTTTATCTTGATTAAGTCCCAATAGTTCATTTTTGCTTTTGTTTCCCTTGCCTCCATAGATGTATCTTGCAAGAAGTTTCTGTGGCCTGGTTCAAATAGGGTGTTGCCTGTGTTCTCCTCTAGGATTTTGATGGATTCTTGTCTCACATTTAGATCTTTCATCCATTTTGAGTTTATCTCTGTGTATGGTGTAAGAGAATGGTCCAGTTTCATTCTTCTGCACGTTGCTGTCCAATTTTCCCAGCACCATTTATTGAAGGACTGTCCTTTTTCCAGTGCATAGTCTTTCCTGCTTTGTCAAATATTGGTTGACCATAGAGTTGAGGGCCCATTTCTGGAATCTCTAGTCTGTTACATTGACCTCCGTGTCTGTTTTTGTGTCAGGACCACCCTGTCTTGATGATCACAGCTTTGTAGTACAACCTGAAATCTGGAATTATAATATCTCAGGCTCTGGTTTTCTTTTTCAATACTACTCTGGCAATTCGGGGTCTTTTCTGATTCCACACAAATCTTAAGATGATTTGTTCCAACTCTATGAAGAAAGTCCATGGTGTTTTGATAGGGATTACATTGAACGTTTAAATTACCCTGAATAGCATTGACATTTTCACAATATTAATTCTTCCAATCCATGAGCATGGAGTATTTTTCCATCTCTTTGTGTCTTCCTCAATTTCCTTCAGAAGTGTTCCGTAGTTTTTAGGATATAGATCCTTTACTTTTTTGGTTAGGTTTATTCCTAGGTATCTTATGCTGCTTTTGGGTGCAATTGTAAATGGGATTGGCTCCTTACTTTCTTTTTTCCAGTCTCATTGTTAGTGGATAGAAATGCCACTGATTTCTGGGCATTGATTTTGTGTCCTGCCACATTGCTGTATTGCTGTATGAGTTCTAACAACCTTGGGGTGGAGTCTTTTGGGTTTTCTATATACAGTATCATGTCATCTGTAAAGAGGGAGAGTTTGACTTCTTTGCCAATTTGAATGCTTTGTATTTCTTTTTGTTTTCTGATTGCTGAGGCTAGGACTTCTAGTACTATGTTGAATAGCAGTGGTGAGGGTGGACATCCCTGTTGTGTTCCTGATCTTAGGAGAAAGGCTCTCAGTTTTTCCCCACTGAGAATGATATGTGCTGTAGGCTTTTCGTGGATGGCTTTTAAGATGCTGAGAAACGTTCCCTCTATCCCTACACTCTGAAGACTTTTGATCAGGAATGGATGCTGTATTTTGTCAAATGCTTTCTCTGCATCTATTGAGAGGATCCTATGGTTCTTGTTTTTTAACTTGCTGATGTGATCTATCACTTTGATTGTTTTACAGGTATTGAACCAGTCTTGCATCCTGGGGATAATTCCCACTTGGTCAAGGTGAATAATCCTCTTAATGTACTGGTGGATCCTATTGGCTAGTATCTTGTTGAGAATTTTTGCATCTGTGTTCACCAGGCATATTGGTCTATAATTGTTGGTGAGGTCTTTGTCTGCTTTTAGAATTAGGGTGTTACTGGCCTCATAGAACGAGTTTGGAAGTATTCCATCCCTTTCTATCTTTCAGAACAGGTTTAATAGAATAGGTATATTTCTACTTTAAACGTTTGATAGAATTCCCCTGGGAAGCCATTCTGGCCCTGGACTTTTGTGTCTTGGGAGGTTTTTGATGACTGCTTCAATTTCCTCCCTCTTTATTGGTCTGTTCAGGTTTTCTCTTTCTTCCTGGCCTAGTTTTGGTAATTTGTGGTTTTCTAGAAATGCATCTATATCTTCTAGATTGCCTATTTTATTGGCATATAACTGCTCTTAATATGTTTTTATAATCGGGACCCCTGGGTGGTGCAGTGGTTTAGCACCTGCCTTTGGCCCAGGGCGTGATCTTGGAGACCCGTGATTGAATCCCACGTCGGGCTCCCGGTGCATGGAGCCTGCTTCTCCCTCTGCCTATGTCTCTGCCTCTCTCTCTCTCTCTCTGTGTGACTATCATAAATAAAAAAATATATATATGCTTTTAAAATCGTTTGTATTTCCTTCGTATTGGTGGTGATCTCTCCTTTTTCATTCATGATTTTATTGATTTGAGTCTTTTCTCTTTTGTTTTTGTTTTTTTTTTAATTTATTTTTATTGGTGTTCAATTTACTAACATACAGAATAACCCCCAGTGCCCGTCACCCATTCACTCCCACCCCCCGCCCTCCTCCCCTTCTACCACCCCTAGTTCGTTTCCCAGAGTTAGCAGTCTTTACGTTCTGTCTCCCTTTCTGATATTTCCCACACATTTCTTCTCCCTTCCCTTATATTCCCTTTCACTATTATTTATATTCCCCAAATGAATGAGACATATAATGTTTGTCCTTCTCCGACTGACTTACTTCACTCAGCATAATACCCTCCAGTTCCATCCACGTTGAAGCAAATGGTGGGTATTTGTCATTTCTAATGGCTGAGTAATATTCCATTGTATACATAAACCACATCTTCTTTATCCATTCATCTTTCGTTGGACACCGAGGCTCCTTCCACAGTTTGTCTATCATGGCCATTGCTGCTATAAACATCGGGATACAGGTGTCCCGGCGTTTCATTGCATTTGTATCTTTGGGGTAAATCCCCAACAGTGCAATTGCTGGGTAGTAGGGCAGGTCTATTTTTAACTCTTTGAAGAACCTCCACACAGTTTTCCAGAGTGGCTGCACCAGTTCACATTCCCACCAACAGTGTAAGAGGGTTCCCATTTCTCCGCATCCTCTCCAACATTTGTGGTTTCCTGTCTTGTTAATTTTCCCCATTCTCACTGGTGTGAGGTGGTATCTCATTGTGGTTTTGATTTGTATTTCCCTGATGGCAAGTGATGCAGAGCATTTTCTCATGTGCATGTTGGCCATGTCTATGTCTTCCTCTGTGAGATTTCTCTTCATGTCTTTTGCCCATTTCATGATTGGATTGTTTGTTTCTTTGGTGTTGAGTTTAATAAGTTCTTTATAGATCTTGGAAACTAGCCCTTTATCTGATATGTCATTTGCAAATATCTTCTCCCATTCTGTAGGTTGTCTTTGAGTTTTGTTGACTGTATTCTTTGCTGTGCAAATGCTTCTTATCTTGATGAAGTCCCAATAGTTCCTTTTGCTTTTGTTTCTTTTGCCTTCCTGGATGTATCTTGCAAGAAGTTACTGTGGCCGAGTTCAAAAAGGGTGTTGCCCGTGTTTTTCTCTAGGATTTTGATGGAATCTTGTCTCACATTTAGATCTTTCATCCATTTTGAGTTTATCTTTGTGTATGGTGAAAGAGAGTGGTCTAGTTTCATTCTTCTACCTGTGGATGTCCAATTTTCCCAGCACCATTTATTGAAGAGACTGTCTTTCTTCCAATGGATAGTCTTTCCTCCTTTATCGAATATTAGTTGAACCCAGGGTCCACTTCTGGGTTCTCTATACTGTTCCACTGATTTATGTGTCTGTGTTTGTGCCAGTACCACACTGTCTTGATGACCACAGCTTTGTAGTACAACCTGAAATCTGGCATTGTGATGCCCCCAGATATGGTTTTCCAGGAAATTAAGGAAGAATTAAAACGATTCATGGAAACTAATGAGAATGAAGATACAACCGTTCAAAATCTTTGGGATGCAGCAAAAGCAGTCCTAAGGGGGAAATACATCGCAATACAAGCATCCATTCAAAAACTGGAAAGAACTCAAATACAAAAGCTAACCTTACACATAAAGGAGCTAGAGAAAAAACAGTAAATAGATCCTACACCCAAGAGAAGAAGGGAGTTAATAAAGATTCGAGCAGAACTCAACGAAATCAAGACCAGAAGAACTGTGGAACAGATCAACAGAACCAGGAGTTGGTTCTTTGAAAGAATTAATAAGATAGATAAACCATTAGCCAGCCTTATTAAAAAGAAGAGAGAGAAGACTCAAATTAATAAAATCATGAATGAGAAAGGAGAGATCACTACCAACACCAAGGAAATACAAACGATTTTAAAAACATATTATGAACAGCTATACGCCAATAAATTAGGCAATCTAGAAGAAATGGACGCATTCCTGGAAAGCCACAAACTACCAAAACTGGAACAGGAAGAAATAGAAAATCTTAACAGGCCAATAACCAGGGGGGAAATTGAAGCAGTCATCAAAAACCTCCCAAGACACAAGAGTCCAGGGACCAGATGGCTTCCCAGGGGAATTTTATCAAACGTTTAAAGAAGAAACCATACCTATTCTCCTAAAGCTGTTTGGAAAGATAGAAAGAGATGGAGTATTTCCAAATTGGTTCTATGAGGCCAGCATCACCTGAATTCCAAAACCAGACAAAGACCCCACCAAAAAGGAGAATTACAGACCAATATCCCTGATGAACACGGATGCAAAAATTCTCAACCAGATACTGGCCAATAGGATCCAACAGTACATTAAGAAAATTATTCACCATGACCAAGTAAGATTTATCCCTGGGACACAAGGCTGGTTCAACACCCGTAAAACAATCAATGTGATTCATCATATCAGCAAGAGAAAAACCAAGAACCATATGATCCTCTCATTAGATGCAGAGAAAGCATTTGACAAAATACAGCATCCATTTCTGATCAAAACTCTTCAGAGTGTAGGGATAGAGGGAACATTCCTCGACATCTTAAAAGCCATCTATGAAAAGCCCACAGCAAATATCATTCTCAATGGGGAAGCACTGGGAACCTTTCCCCTAAGATCAGGAACAAGACAGGGATGTCCACTCTCACCACTGCTATTCAACATAGTACTGGAAGTCCTAGCCTCAGCAATCAGACAACAAAAAGACATTAAAGGCATTCAAATTGGCAAAGAAGAAGTCAAACTCTCCCTCTTCGCTGATGACATGATACTCTACATAGAAAACCCAAAAGTCTCCATCCCAAGATTGCTAGAACTCATACAGCAATTCGGTAGCATGGCAGGATACAAAATCAATGCCCAGAAATCAGTGGCATTTCTATACACTGACTATGAGACTGAAGAAAGAGAAATTAAGGAGTCAATCCCATTTACAATTGCACCCAAAAGCATAAGATACCTAGGAATAAACCTAACCAAAGATGTAAAGGATCTATACCCTCAAAACTATAGAACACTTCTGAAAGAAATTGAGGAAGACACAAAGAGATGGAAAAATATTCCATGCTCATGGATTGGCAGAATTAATGTTGTGAAAATGTCAATGTTACCCAGGGCAATTTACACGTTTAATGCAATCCCTATCAAAATACCATGGGCTTTCTTCAGAGAGTTAGAACAAATTATTTTAAGATTTGTGTGGAATCAGAAAAGACCCCGAATAGCCAGGGGAATTTTAAAAAAGAAAACCATATCTCTTTTGTTTTTAATAAAGCTGGCTAATGATCTGTTTATTAATTCTTTCAAAGAACCAACTCCTGGTTTTGTTGATCTGTTCTATAGTTTTTCTGGTCTCTATTTCATTGAGTTCTGCTCGAAACTTTATTAACTCTCTTTTTCTGCTGCGTGTAGGTTATATTGGCTGTTCTTTCTCCAGTTCCTTTAGGTGCAAGGGTGGCTTGTGTATTTGAGGTTTTTCCAATTTTCTGAGCGATCTTATATTGCGATGTATTTCCCTCTTAGGCCTGCTTTTGGTGTATCCCAAATATTTTGAATGGCTATATCTTCATCTTCATTATTTTCCATGAAATTTTTAATTCCTCTCTAATTTCCTTATTGACCTTTCCATCTTTTAGTAGGATGCACTTTAACCTCCGGGGTTTGAGTTTCTTCTAAATATCTTCTTGTGACTGAGTTCAGGTTTCAAAGCATTATGGTCTGAAAATATGTAGGGGACAATCCCAATCGTTTGGTATCAGTTGAGATCTGAATGTGACCCAATATGTGCTCTATTCTGGAGAAAGTTCCATGTGCACTTGAGAAGAATGTGTGTTCAGTTGCATTTGGATGGAAAGTTCTGTAAATATCTGTGAAATCCATCTGGTCCAGTGTATCACTTAAAGCTCTTGTTTCTTTGGAGATGTTGTGCTTAGAAGATCTGTCATTTGCAGAATGTGCCGTGTTGAAGTCTCCCGATATTAGTGTGTCATTATCTAAGTATGTCTTTACTTTGGTTTTTAATTGATGGATATACCTGGCAGCTCCCACATTAGGGGCATAAATATTCATGCTTGTTAGATCCTCTTGTTGGATAGACCCTTTAAGTATGATAGAGTGTCCCTCTTCATCACTTACTGTAGTCTTTGGGATAAACTTTAATTTACCTGATACGAGGATTGCTACCCTTGCTTTATTTGTGGATCATTTGAATGATAAATAAAGCTGTAGGTATCTTTAGGTCTAAAATAAGTCTCTTGTGGCCAGCAAATAGATGGGTCTTGCTTTTTTATCCAGTCTGAAACCCTACATTGTTTGATGGGATCATTTAGCCCATTTACATTCAGAGTTACTATTGAAACGATATGAATTTAGTTCATCATATTATCTATTCAGTCCTTGTTTTTGTCTATTATTTCTTTGGGCTTCATCTTTCTTTTACAGAGCCCCCCTTAATATTTCTTGCAGAGCTGGTTTAGTGATCACATATTCTTTCAGTTTCTGCCTGTCTTGGAAGTTCTTTATCTCTCCTTCTATTCTGAATCAGAGCCTTGCTGGATAAAGTATTCTTGGCTGCATGTTCTATCATTTAATACCTTGATAATACCTTGAATATATCCTGCCAGCCCTTTCTGGCCTGCCAGGTCTCGGTGGAGAGGTCTGCTGTTAATCTAATATTTCTCCCCATATAAGTTAGGGATCTCTTTTCTCTTGCTGCTTTAAGGATTTTCTCTTTATCTGTGGAATTTGCAAGTTTCACTATTAAATACCAAGGTATTGAATGGTTTTTATTGATTTTAGAGGGGGCCTCTCTATCTCCTGGATCTGAATGCCTGTTTCCCTCCCCAAGGTAGGGATGTTCTCAGCTATGATTTGTTCAAACATGCTTTCTGGCCCTCTGGCCCTCTCTGTGCTCTCTGGAACCAGAATTATACGTAGATTTTTCCTTTTGAGGCTGTCATTTATTTCCCTTAACCTTTCCTCATGGTCTTTTAATTGTTTTTCTCTTTTTTCCTCAGCTTTTTCCTTGTCATCAACTTATCTTCTATGTCACTCACTCTTTCCTCTACCTCATTAACCCTTGTCATTAGGACCTCCAGTTTGAATTGCATTTCATTTAATTGATTTTTAATTTCGGCCTGATTAGATCTAAATTCTGCAGTCATGAAGTCTCTTGATTCCTTTATGCTTTTTTTCCAGAACCACCAGTAGCTTCATAATTGTGCTTCTGAATTGGCTTTCTAACATTGGATTGTAATTCAAGTTCTGTAACTCTGTGGTAGAAAGTACTGTTTCTGATTCTTTTGTGGTGAGTTCTTATTTCTAGTCATTTTGCTCAGTGCAGCAGGCTGTATGAGTAGGTGGAGTCAAGAATATTAACCACAACCTAAGTAAATTTCACCCTAGATGATTCTGCCAAGGTCAGAGACCAGAAAATGGAAACAAAGAGAACGAAATAAAACAAAAGGACCACTAAAGTGTAAAACAAATTTTAAGCGAAGTAGTAAAAAATAAAAGGCAGGAATCCTAAAGAAGAAGAGAAAAAGAAAAAAGAAAAAAAAAATGGAAAAAAATAAAAGGTGGGACTGGGAGATGGTGGTGGTATGAAGTTACAGTGGAGGAAGAATATTGTCTATGTGATGGATTCTAGAGGGTGACCCTCTTTTTTCTAAGTATATTAAGTTCTGTATGTTAGAAGATGCTCAGTCCCAAATTTATATAAACTATAAATACTTGTAGAGGGCCCCAACATTAACCACCAAAACACAAATGAGATAAAAGAGGGGGGCAGAATGGCAATGAGGAATCTCACAGAATGAACCAGCATGGTATACCATTTGGTTCTGGGTGCATACTGGTCATGTTTTAGAAGATATTAAATCGAGCTACTGTAGAATAACATGAGGCAGAGAAAACAAAAAAACACAAAACTAAAATAACTTATCTTGTATGTCTCCCCAAATTGAGTAGGTTGAAAGGAATTAAGAAGTGGAAGATATATCTAGGACCTGTAATTTAGAAATATGAAAGTCAGAATGGAAGAATCTTGAAAATGAAGAGGTGTTAAAATTGTAGTTAAGGTGGGAAAAGAGAAAAACAAAAGGAAGTTTACAGTCTGATATAAAAATGAGTTGTTCTGGAAAAAGGGAGAAAAAAAAGTAGGGGTACCCTCTGGTTCTATATACTATAAATCCCTGCACTTCCCCTGGAGCTTTCCAGCGCTGCTGGGTGGAGAACTTGCTCTTCCCCGTCCTTCCAGCTGGTCTTCTGGGGCGGGGCCTGCTGTGCCGGTTCTCAGGTGTGTGCACCTGGGGAGATGCTCCGCCCCTGCCGGTGCCGGGCTCAGCGGGAGCTGCTGACCCCGTGAGGCCCCGTCCCCTGGCGGCCCCGCCCCTCCCAGGCGCAGGGTGACCCAGGAGGGACAACCCCCCTGGCGGCGGCCGGGTCCCCAGCCCCGGCGTCAGCTCCCGCGGTACCGACCGCAGCTCCCCGTCCGCACTGGCCTGGATGCTCCGGGGCGGGGGGCGCGGCCCCGCACAGCTCGGGGGCGCCCGGCGGCGGCGGCAGGAGCGTCCCCGCCGTCCCGGGCCCTCCCCGCCTCCCCGCCTCCCCGCCTCCCCGTCCCGGGGGGAGCGCAGGGTCCCGGCCGTGTCCCCCGCGCCCTGGGCTCCGGGGCCTGCGCTGCTGGGGTCGCTCCCGGGGCCGCGGCTCCCGAAGGCAGCAGGGCGCAGCCCCCTCCGCCCGGAGCCCCCGCCCGCCCGCCCGCCCGGCTGCTCCCCGAGGCCCCGCCGGGCGCTCCAGCCCTTTCCCGCGCTCGGCCCGCGGGGTGTGGGGCGCCCTGCCCCGGGCGCACGTCCTGCCAGTGACCCCGGGAGGCTGGAGGCCCCACGGCCCCTCCGCGGCTCCGCCCGGGCTCCCCGCTCAGCGCCTTTCCCTCGGGAAGAATCCGGGGCGGATGTGAAGTTCCCGCTGCCCCGGGCGGGGCCTCCCTGTGCCGAGGCTTTCACCCCGGCCTCGGCCGGCTCCCGGGGCCTCCCCCACTGGATTCTTTCTTATTTCATTGTGTCCACACCTCCCTACCTTGCTAGAGGCGAAAACCCTTCCCTCTGTAGCGCTCCAGCTGTTCTCTCTTTAAGTCTCAGGTCGGATTCGTAGGTGTTCAGGATGGTTTGGAAGGTATCTAGGTGAGTTGGTGGGGCCAGGCGAGGCGGGGACCCTACTCCTCCGCCATCCTGCCCTCCTCCCCCCAAAGTAATTACTTTTATCACTGTTCCTTGACTGCTCTTTTTTTTTTTTTTTTTTTTTTGATAACAGATTTTCCAATTATTTTGTGTCCAGTTGCCTTCTTCCTGGCTTTTCCATTCAAGATAAAATGTACTCTTTGGTGGATGGAAAGCTATTGCTTAATATTTTATTACTGAAAATTACTGTGTGCATTTGATATATCACGTACTAAATGTGGGATTTAAGAATTGCATATCAACGTGGATAACTATGTCTGCTCTCTGGCCCCATACTTCCCATCACATGGATTATCCCATTTTTTAGATGGGGCACTTGAGGCCCACTGGGCTCTCACTAGCCTTTATACTCCATAACCCTATCAGTATCAGTATCAAAGATGGAAATTATGTTTTAATTTCTAGCCTTTTATATCTCATTTTTCAATTATTGCAAAGCCTAAGTGGAGAAAAATATTTTTAAGTAGAATGCTAAAACTTAAGTAGAGAATATATATAATTATATATATAATACTTAAAACTTAAGTAGACATTATATATAATACTTAAACTTAAGTAGAGAATATATATAATATAATTATATATATTATATATATTTCCATGTAAGAAATAACCCCAAAATATACCAGCTTTAATATTTACATGTAAAAAATAGCCCCCAAGCCAACAATTATTGGCAAAGTTTTTTGTCCCCCAGGAATCTGAGGGTGGCTTATCTGGGTGTCTCTGGCTCATTGTATCTCAAAAAGATATTGATCAGGACCGCCATCACCTCTCAGCTCCACAAGGGGAGAATTCACTTGCAAACTTATACATGTGGCTATTGACAGGTCTCAGTTCTCACTCTGAGCTAAGAATTGTAGTTTCCTGGCATGTGGACTTCCTCATAGGCCTTCTCACAAAATTTCAGTTTCCCTCCTTTATAAGCAAGGGCTCTGAAGGAGAAAACATATCAGAATAAGAGTACCCCCAGATCCCTTTGCAACCTTTTCTCAGAAGTGCAGCCTATCACTTTTGGAGTACTCTTCATTAGGATGGAGGCACAAAGCTCAACTCACACTGAAAAGGAGGTAATCACAAAAAGGCACAAACATCAGGATATGGGAATCACTGGAGACCATCTTATTGGTTGCCTACCATAGAACTCCTACTTACTGGAATTCTAAAATATTTGGCATAATGGCTGGAAACTTTGAAAAACTTCACCTTGTAAATGGAATTTTGGAGACAAAAATAAACACACAGTGTGTGTTTTTTTCACTGGGCACATGACTTTGGCTTTGGACTTCATCAAGTTGGCCAAGTGAATCTTTGATATTAACATTTTTCTTTAGGTCCTTTTGACATTTGATTTAGAACATCTCTCTATAGGCTTTATAAGCATTGGTGGGTAAAATGATCTTACTATCTCTATTGTGTTTCTCAGGCAAATATACTGGCCATTAGAGAGTTCTTGACACTGCAGTTGTAAATCCTGACCTTTATCTAGACTAAAGGAAAATTCTGGAAATTAAGTAGTAGGGTTTCTTTGCATTCCTTCTATACCTTTATTTTCCACAAGGGGCTATTTATTCTTGTGAAAGTTAGAGAGAGATATTTTCACCTTATCCTTAGAAATGTCAAAGAACTTACCCTTTTTTTTTTTTAAATAATAGTATCATAACATACAGTGCAAATTCATTTCAGATACACAATATAGTGTTTTAACCATTCCATATATTCCTCAGTTCTTATCAAGAGAAGTCTACTATTCCCTTCATTTCTTCCACTTTCACATACACCATCTACCCTCTGGCAACCACATTTATTGCTGTAAATGTCCCTCTTTGAACTGCTTTTGCTGCATTGCAAATATTTTGGATAATTGTATTTTCATTTTTATTTGTCTTCATGTATTTTTTTCCTCTGATTTCTTTGATCTATTCATTATTTAGTAGCATGTTATTTAACCTCTATGTATTTGTACTTTCTCCAGATTTTCTTGTGGTTGATTTCCAGTTTCATAGTGTTATGGTCAGAAAAGATGCATGGTATAAATTTTATCTTTTTGAAATTGTTGAAACTGATTTGTGACCTAATATGTGATCTATTCTAGAGAATGTTCCATGTGCACTTGAAAATCATGTGTATTTGACTGTTTTAGAATGGAATGTTTTGACTATATCTTTTAAATACATCTGGTCCAGTGTGTCATTCAAAGCCACTGTTATCTTGTTGATTTAATGTTTAGATGATCTGTCCATTGATGTAAGTGGGATTTTAATATCCTCTGCTACTATTTAATTACTATCAAACATTCCCTTTATATTTGTTATTAACTGTTTTATGTATTTGAGTGCTCTCATGTTTAGTACATAAAATATTAAAACTGTCATGTTTTCTTGTTGGATTATCCCCTTAGTGATTATACAGTGTCCTTCTTTGTCTCTTGTTAGAATGTGTGTTTTAAACTTTATTTGTCTAATATCGTTATTGCTACCCTGGCTTTCTTTTAACATTCATTCACATGATAAATATTTTTCTATCCCCTCACTTTTAATCTGCAGATATCTTTAGATCTAAAATGAGTCTCTTGTAGGCATCATATAAATGGGTCTTGGTTTTTTGTGTGTTTTTGTTTTTATTTTTATCCATTCCACCATCTTCTGTCTTTTGATTAGAGCATTTAGTACACTTACTTTCAAAGTAATTATGGATGGTGATGTACTTACTGCCATTTTATTATTTGTTTTCTGTTTGATATTGTAAATCTCTGTTCCTTTCTTCCCTTGTTCTCTTCTCTCACAATAAGTTGGATTTATTAGTGATATCCTTGGATTTCTTTCTTTTTTATTTTTGCATGTCTATTACTGTTTTTTGATGTGTTACAATTTGGTTTGTATATAGCAGCTTCTGTCTGTGGCAGTCTGTATTAAGTTGATGGTTGCCTAAGTTTGAACCCATTATTTTTTCTTCTTTTCTGCACATTTTAAGTATATGGTGTCATATTTTACATAGTTTTTTACTCCCTGGATTGATTTTTACAGATATATTTAGTTTCATTACTTAAGTGCTTCCACTTTTCTTATTCTTACTTATGGACTGTTCTTTACACTCAGAGTCACCTTTAACATTTCTTGTAGTATTGATTTACTGCCCATGAACTCCTTTAACTTTTATTTGTCTGGGAGATTCTTTATGTCTCCTATTCTGAATGACAGCCATTGTGGATAAAGTATTCTTGGCTGCAGATTTTTCCTATCCAGCACTTTGAATATATTATGCCACTTTCTTCTGGCCTGCAAAGTTTCTGCTGAAAATATGCTCACTCACAATCTTTGGGATTTCCCTTGTATGTAACTGTCTTCTTAACTCTTAATGCTTTTTAAATTATTTCTTTATCACTGTTTTTGACATTTTTAATTACTATGTGTATTGGGTGGTTATTTTTTGGGGGTTGATTTTGTTGAAGGATCTCTGTGACTGCTGGACATGATTTTCTGTTTCCCTCCCCAAATTCAGGAAGATTTAAGCTATTACTTCATCAAATAAATTTTCTTCTGCCTCTTCTGTCTCTTCTTCTGTGATTCCTATAATTCAAGTGTTGTTATGCTTGATGGAGTCACTGAATTCCCTAAGTCAATTCTTATTTTGCAATTTTTTTCTCACCTATTCAGCTTGATTACTTTCTATCACTCTGTCCTCCAGGTTACTGATTTGTCCTTCTGCTTTTCCTAGCCAGTTATATATTCCATCTTGTGTATTTTTAATTTCAATTTATTATGTCCTTTATCTCTGATTGGTTCTTTTCTATATCTTTGTTAAGGGTCACACTGATTTCCTCCACTCTTTTCTGAAGTCCATCTACCATCTTTATTATAATTTCTTTAAAGTCTCCATCAGACATATTACTTATATTCAGTTCACTTTGGTCTTTTTTCCTCTTCTTTCAGTTGGGACATATTCCTCTGCCTCTTTTTTTTTTTTTTTTTTTTGGTCTAGCTCTCAATACTTCTTTCTGTGCATTATGACAGTCAGCTGTGTCTCTTGCTCTTGAAATTAGTGGGTGTGGCACACGCTTCTAACAAGATGGGTCAAGTCTTCTTCCACAGGGGATGTGCAGCCACCATAGAGACTAAGTCAGCTGGGCCACTCCACAAATCTCATGCTGGTGGAGCACACAGTTTTAACAAGGTGCATGCATCCCTTGTGTAAAGTAATTGGAGCCCACTGACACCAGGACTGAGGTCCCACAAAGTGCACTGTCAGGAGATATGATGTTGGCAAGGTTTGCATTGATTTTCTAAAGGAGAGGACCCTTAGAAAATCTGCTGGGACTGAGGCAGGGTTGGCTAGAGAGAGGAAGGAAAGGTATACACAAGTAAGGTAACTAATGCCACTACTGTTCTGGTTCCAGCAGGCAGATGTATGTTTATGCTGGGGAACATAGGAAGGAAAAGGAACATGCCAGCTTCTCTGTTCCTGGAAAAGTCCCTCAGTGAACTCTGCAAATTTTAAATAACTCTCCCTCCCATATACCCCAGGTTTTTTCAAACTGCTGCTTCTAAGCTGTCTCTCCACAACCTGTTTTTGTGCTGTCTCTTTAAGGGCAAGGACTCAGTTTTCTACTTCTCCCTTCCCAGCTCTCCCAAAGTCAAACCCACTGATTTTTAATGTTCAAGGTTTTAAATCCCATTGTTATAAGAACTCACAAAATTCAACCCCTTTGGTTTTCAAAATGAAATTTATGGGTATTCATCTTCCCCAGTTGGTCTCCCAAATATAACAATCTGTTTCCCTCTCTTCCCCCTGCCTGTGGCTCCCTCACTCTGGCAGACAGACCATGGAATTTAGCTCCCACACTGTCTCCTTCCTATCCTCTTTGATGTGGCTTCTCTTCTATAATAAATGTAAAGTTTGCTCTTCAAGTTTTTTGGTCATTTTCTGGATTATCTATACTGTTGTAAGTGTTATCTATAGTTGTGTCCGTGGGATGAAGTGACTTAGGGTCATCCTATTCCTTCATCTTCCACAGAAGTCCCTATTCCTGCATAAATAAAATTATCTTGGAGACATAGTGATATAAACCATTGGAATATAGATAAGGAAAAATCCAAATTAAATAATTATAAATCCTGAGCCAAAAATCTAAAGAAAGCTTGAATACCAGATGCTTTTTTTCCTGATGCTAGCCAAGAAACCATGCAATCATAAGTAGAAAGACAAATTTCTCTAAAGAGAAGGATGACTTAAAAAATAGCTCTCAAAACAACAGAGGACAAACTAAATATATACTGACATATAATATCATAGAGGGATGCTTTGAAATTTAGACTCAAGTTTACACAAGTCACCTTAGACCTGTGGTTCTTCATTGGGCATGATTTTGTTCTCCTGTGAAGAGTCAACAATGTCCAGTGTTATTTTCAGCTACCACAAATGGGAGCTTCCTGGCCTCTGGTGGCCATCCTCAGGGATGGTGCTAAGCATCCTACAATACCTAAGACAGCCTCTCATAATAAATAGGTAATTATCTAGCCAAAAATGCCAATAATGCTGTGATTAAGAAAGCCTACCTTAGACTTATGAGAAAGTTAAAAAGATAAAAAGAAAAGAAATTTAAATATGCCCATATCTAATTTTTCTGGCAGAGGTCAGAAAAAGGTATATTGCTGATATTATAGTGATTATCAAGTAAAAAAAATACAATTATCTAAGGAAAGGTAATACAAATTAAGTATTCAAATGTTTCAGGGCAAGAGTTAGTTGGAATAACTCCCTAGTAGGAGCTGGTACCCAGGAAGCTATTAAGAAGCATCATCTCAGAGCTACTGATAGAAAGTTCATAGGAAAATTATTTGGAGAACCATATTTTGAAGACTGAGCCACCTATTTCAAATGATGATATAAAATTTGGAATTATGTAAGGGAAACACTGGGAAGATGAGTGTAAATTATCCCAGTAATACTTTAGTAACTTCAAAGGTAACTCAGTTATGTTTTTGAAAGTTGAGATCCAAAAACTGAATATACTCTCAGGAAGCATCTGAATAGATAAGCAGAGATATCATTGGTAGAATCACAGCTTGAGTTAGAGTTGGGACTGAGGAAGAACAACCCTTGGGTCATAATTTCTTACCAGCAGTACATAGACACCAAAACATACATATAGTTTAGGGATTCCTCAACTTGAACAGAAAATTTCAGGGATGCCTGGGTGGCTCGGTGGTTGAGCATCTGCCTTTGGCTCAGGGTGTGATCCCGGAGTCCCGGGATCGAGTCCCGTATATGAGGCTTCCTGAATGGGGCCTGCTTCTCCAGAGGGAAGAGGCCTGTGTCTCTGCCTCTGTGTGTGTGTGTCTCTCATGAATAAATGGGTTAAATCTTAAAAAAAAAGAAAGAAAGAAAGAAAAGAAAAACTTCACATTTTTGTCCTCATTAAGAGAAATAATATTGTGTGCTTTTGTGAATATAGTTAAAATATCCTGTTCATATTAGCAATATCATAATTTATTTATTAAAGGAATTAACAGATATTTTGTATCACACTAGAGTTGTAAATATTTTGAACTACCCTTTGTGATTATCCCTTTTGAAAAATCACAGAAGTAGAATTACTGTGTAAAAGATCAATATAAAAACATATATAACATTGTAAAACAATTTCAAATATCTTTATAATTCTATGTCCATTATGTTGGTTTATTTTGTAATTTTAGCAGTATTGTAAGAAGGGAGTCATAGATTTGGCTTTGCAAGACTACCAACTAGGTACTTGGCATGCAAAAATAGTTAAGAAACACTTCTCTGTATGAAATCACTCTACTAAAGATGGAAAAGGCAGGCAGGACTTATTTGCATAACTGATGTGTTGCCATATCCAGAATTGATGTGCCTCATATCTCCTAGTAGATGACCTCTCTAGATGACATTAAGAGGAAATATGCTAGAGTTGGAGATGTATAATCTTAAAAAAATGAAAAAATTAGTGATAGATGCATGTATGGTCTTGAATGACATACTGATAAGTAGTTCAAAAGACTGTAAGAGAGTGTGTAATGAGAGCAAACAAGGGAAAAAGTAAAGTCTATGAAATTAGTTAAACCTTAGACTCTGTAGGAGAAGATCTGATTAAGGAAGCTAGATAATTATTACTCTGAAGAATAAGAGTTTCCAAGATCAAAAAAAAAAAAAAAGCCCAGATCTCTTGGTTCTGGAAATTTGCAGTTTCAAGGAAGCCAGACTGTACTACAGAGAATAGATCAAAATGAGGGTATATATTATTTAATTATTGATATTTGGTGTCAATTTAGCATGACTATATAAACTTTTCCTGAAAAAGAATACTTGCAAGTTGAGAATTTACAGGGAACAAGCAAGAAAACCCAGTTCCTAGAAGAAAGGCATTGACTTGATTTGTAAGGGCTCTTTTAATTCCATGGATATAAAAATTTGATCATAATAAGTGTAATCATGGATTTGGTCAATTAAACAAGACTAGAAATTGATAGAGGTAAAAGATCACACATGGCCGTTTGCACATGTCAATGAAAGCTTCTCAGACTTCCAATCAACTCTTTCACAGGAATTTCCAGGCATTTGTTCAAAAAATTATAAACAATATCTTGTCTTTAGACATGGTAACAAATATGGAAAGGACCACTGAAAACTTTCCAAGAATGCTGGTGCATCCTATACTAGCCATCAGTGTTCCAGCTGGGCTTTTATCAAAGCAAAATGAAGCTGGGAGCCTTACAATAGAGACTACATATGTTCTTAAGGCCCAAATGCCTCTACCTCAGCCAGAAACATGAAGATATTAACAAAATGGGAACTTGAACAAATATCTATATAGTCTTAGGTATGATTTTTGTGTGTGTCACAAATACCGAAGTAAACCTGTCAGTATTCAAAAGCATTCTTATAAGATGGTAAATAGCAAACACAGACAGCTCTGCCCCATCATTGTCAAGACTCACCAGACATATTCCAGAGATGTATAAAAGACAACACTGACATTAAATGGAATTTTAGAGTAGTTAGATATAGTTAATGTTCATATAAGAGTTGGAGGAAAAAGTATAGAGTAGATACATTTCCTGGCATAAGAGAATCAAAATAAATTGGAGACAAAGATATTTTTGGGTCAATTATCAATGACATAATGATATTTGAATTCCCTTTCAGAGGAAATGCAAAAGATATGGGAGACATTGACCCAGCCATGTCTGCCCAACCAAATACAGATCTTCATTGACTTACAGCAGGGTTACTTCCTGATAAACCCATCATAAGTTGAAAATGCATTTAATATACCTAACCCACCAAACATGATAATTTAACCTAGGCCACCTTAAATGTGTTCAGAACATTTACATTAGCCTATGCTTGAGCAAAATCATCTAATACAAAGCTTATTTTATAATAAAGTATTAAATATCTCAAAATATATTGAGTGCTGTACTAAAAATGAGAATCAGAATGTTTTATGGATGCAGAATAGTTGTCAGTGTTTCAGTTGTGATTGCATGGCTGCCTGGGAGCTTTGGCTTGTTGGCCAGCATCATGAGAGAGTATGGCACCCAATATTGCTAGCCCAGGAAAAGATCAAAATTCAAAATTTGAAGTATGGTTTGTACTGAATGCATATCACTTTTGCACCTTGGTAAAGCCCAAAAAATAGTCAAATTATTGTAAGTCAGGGACTGTCTTTAGATATGAAAATTCAATGATTATATCTAGATTTGAGTTCTGCTGCAAAATTTTTCCATAATGCAGTGAAATAATCCAGCCTTAAGTATACCTTCTTAGATACAATCACTAGGACTGTAATGTGGAGCATTAGTTGTCATGGAATATATTAAAGAGGCAGTGGCTAGAGTGTAACTTCAACCACAGCAATCATTGTAGAGAAAGCACAGTAGCTATCTAGGACATGCTCTCCCCATGACAAGTTAGTCAAACAGGTTAGACATGAAAAATTGTGCCAGTGTATTTAATGCTTCTGTTTACATTATATCTGCTAATATTCTTTTGGCCAAATTCTATAACAATAGACATGAAATATAATCTGTCACAGTACAAGGGACCGCCAAAACAGACCAATAAACTTTTTTACAGAAGTGGCTGCTCATTTCCCTTTAGAGTTTTCAGACCATGAGGAGAAGAATTTTCTGAAGGCCAAAAAGACTTGAACTTTAATCTATAGCTCTGTTACTCATTTGTTTTTCTTCTCCCTTGTACTGTCGACTCTTTGGATTATGCTCCTGAAATAGTAAAGTCCACCAAATAAATAGCTCTTATTGAGATGTAATTGGCATATAATATTATATTACTTCAAGTTCATGACATTATGATTTAATATTATGTATATATAACAAAATGCTCACCACAATTAATCTAGCTAACATCCATCATCCATCTAATAGATCTTAAGAAAATTGTAAAGATACCTTAATTCACTTCCTTATTTCCAGGGGGAAAGCCCCACTATTTCTGAATGTAAAGTAGAATTTATAGAATAAGAAAATAAAGAAGCTAAGAGTTGATGTCACATGGGATTAATTTTAGAAATGACTGCTTTTAATCAAAGGGTTATGTTCTAACAAGAGTGATTTCCTGCTGTTTTCTCTTTCAATTTATTGGACACCTCATTTCATGATTAACACATTGTCACATCATAAAGGCAAAAAAAGAGACATTTCCTTTAAGTAGGCCTATGCCAGAGAACTTAATTTTTAATATGTATCATACAGTTGGAGTGCAAATGAACTGGAAATATGAGAGAGAAAAAACTTGACTCTCAGTGAATTTTCCAGGTAAAATATTAAACATAAAATGCAAATATATTCAAAAAATACAACTAGCAAAAGATAATATTTTATCCTATTGTCTCTGGATTCTTTTTGGACTCCAAAAGTTTCACTTTGTTTCACACCTACTTTCCTCTGTTTGATCTCAAAGCAATTCCTGTTATGATTTTGGTATATATCATTCTATATCTATGTTTTGAGGTTTATATCCATAAATACTATAGAGTATTGTTTTTACATGTCTGCATAAACATTCTCAAAAGTATTATACATATATATTTTATACCCAGGCCTTTCTTTTTCAGCATTATCTTCTGCAGCTCTATATATGTGCATATATTAACTATAAAAATTATTACTATTGAATATTTTTCATCATATGTATATTCCAATATATTTTTTCATGTCCTATTGTTGACCATGCATTTTTTTCCAATGGCTTACCACTGAACATGCTTTTGTAAGTCTTATTTTGGCAAGTGAAAACATTTTTCTAGGATAAAGAGCTGCATTGTTTCTTCACCTTATTATTCACCACTATGTTCCTTTATGATTTTTGTTCTTTGTGCTTTATTTAAGAAATATTCCCTAACCTATACCTTGAAGATATGTTTATTAACATCAAATTGTTTTTTTATATTTGATATATACTATCAGAAATTTAATTTGCATGTGGTACCAGATATAAATCTAATTGTATTTTTCCCCATTCAGTTAGAAACTTTCCACAATGCATTCATCTTAAAAGACCCATTTTTCCTCAGTTATTTACTTTTTTTCTTACCCAAACAAGGACCAATACCCAAAGACCCAGTTGTACTTATTTGTTCTTAGTTATCTTTTCTATCTTACTGATCAATTTATACAATCTTAAATAATATATTCTTTTCTTTTAGGATTTTATTTATTTATTCATGAGAGACACACACAGAGAGAGAGAGGCAGAGACACAGGCAGAGGGAGAAGCAGGCTCCATGCGGGGAGCCCAGCATGGGCCTCAATTCCAGGTCTCCAGGACCAAGTCCTGGACTGAAGATGACGCTAAACTGCTGAGCCACCCAGGGATTCCCTTAAATTATATATTCTTTCAAATGGGGGCTTTTTCATCTTGGACTGAGGTAAAACAAGACTTTATTTTTATCCTTCAGGCAAAGTATTGTTTTTGTTAGCCTTCAACCTGATCTCTTCCCCATAAATTTGAGAAATATTTTGCCAATGTTCATAATTTTATGTGGAACAGTATTTCCATTGGTATTTAATTAATAAACCATTACAAATTAACCTTTTAAAATGTACTATTCAGTGGATAGTTAGTATACTCACAAAGTTGTGCAACAATCACCATTACCTAATTGCAAGAAATTTGTATCACTCCAGTAAGAAGCCCCCCATAACCAGTAGCGTTCATATCCTATACCCTACTCCTTCCCCATGCTCTGATACACATTAACAATATAGCCTTTTGCATTTGTCCTCTTTCATTTAGCATAATGCTTTCAAGGTTCATTCATGATGTTGCATGTACTTCAGCTTTTTATGGTTCAATAAGATTCCATTGTATGAATACATCACTTTTTTATTCATTCACCAAATAATAGACATAAGGATTGTTTCCAGTTTGGGCTATTATAAAAAATGCTGCTATGAACAATCTTGTTCACATTTGTGTACTGATGTATGTTGTCATTATTTTTGTGTATATACTTAGGAGTTCGATTTCTGTGTCATAAGGTAACACTATGTTTGCATTTTTGAAGAATTTACAAACTGGTTTGCAAAGCAGCTGCATAATTTTATTATCCCAGTAGCAATGTATTAGAGGTAGGCTCTGGATTATCTCTGGCTATCCAGGGTCATTGAGAACCAAGCACCATTTACTTAAAGCAAAAACCTAGGACCTGTGATCTAGAACCACAGACGTTTCCCTGAGAAATCTCCACCTACACACACACACACACACACACACACAGCAGTTGTATGCTTCCTGCTTCCCTATGGTATAAGATAATAAAGAATTCAGTAGGGCTAAGTTAAGAGATTGGAAAGTACCTCTCCCACCAGCCTTTCTTTGGAAGAAAATGGGATTTAGAGGTAGGGTGGCCGCTATTCCTTACCAAGAGATTCATGGTCATAAATTTCTTCTCTTTTAAATAAAGGTCCTACTCACCCCCAAATTCCCAATCCCTACTTTTCTGAAATGTAAGGCACTTGTCTCTTACCCTTCCTGTGTGCACTAAGTGAAGAAATTTCTGTTCCTTTTATATTTGCATTTCCCAATTTTCACTGCAGAGGTTTAGAAAATTGAAGATAGTGAAACACTAGAAAAAGCGATTGATTTCATCATGTTTTAGATTAAGAACACCCAGTATACATTAGATGTTCTTACTTTGAAAAGCCTTGGATGTTTTTATAGTAGTTTTTTAGCTGCTGTTTTGTTATTGTATATTTGGAATAACTAAGTCATGAAAAATAAAGAATCTTAGAATAAGACATCTGCATAGGTGCAAATGAAGGAACTCAAATGGATTCATTTACTTAATGGCACTGTGAACCTCACATCATATCCTTGTCATGTTTAGAAGCCAAAGCAGGCATTCAATATGAGATTAAGTTAATCCCTTTGTTTCACTAAGTCAAAACTCCTGGAATACTCTCAACCTATATGCCAAACATGGCACACACATATTAGACTGTTGGAAGAAACACATACATTCGGGAAGGATAAATATTCTTAGCTATGAGAAACAGATACCATCTGCCTCAGAGGATTATCAACCTAAGAACTAATCGGATTTCTCTAATGGGATTAAAACATTTTCTTTGAAATGAAATTTCTTTGAAATTTTCTTCGGAGGAAAATGAAGAGAGTTTTCCAGCTGAATAGAAATGATACCATACCACCACCACCAACAGCAATAACAAATATCAGAAACTTAAGTGTACTGAGATCATCCTGATTGACTAGAATCCTTGTATTTTTCCTCTTGGCCCACTTTTCTTTCAGTCCTCCAGAAGCGCTGGGGGAGAGTTTGAGTCGTGTAAGCACAAAGAAACTCTAAAATCTTTCTAAAAACATTCAGTTCATAGTCTGGCCTCAAGTGTTTGAAAAAAAATGATCTATACTTATTTTATTTCTCCTCCAAAATGTGGAAATGCTCTCTCTTTATAATTTTATTTCCAAGATCTCATGGTCATCAGTGCTGAGGAAAAAGAGTGTACAGACACCTAGTTTCAGGCTATCTCCAGAAAACACCCAATGGGCAGAAAGAAAGAAGCCCTTTCAGGAGAGCCCAACAAAAAAAGATGCTATAGAACAGATTCAGCCACCAGGAGAAGGCTGACACGGGTAGGCATCAATAATTAATATCTCAGATGGTTAGGACAGAAAAGATCAATCAAGAGAGGCTGTCTACAAATGAGTTCTCTGGGTGAGCTTTCATTATGATTGGAATCAAGTAAGACTGAGTCAGAGTCAAAATATAATCTAGTGGTACTCTAGAGATCAATGGTAGTGGGTGAGGTGACAGGTAAATAAGTCAGTGGAATCAACTAAGTGAGTCAGGTATGGTGAAAGATTGATATCCTTAAAAAATGAATAGTTGGGTAAGTAGAAAAGGTCCAGAGAAAAAGTGAGTTCTTACTGGGGCTAGAGGGGAAAAAAAACAATAAGGGAGGGTAAAGAATAGATCATAATGAATGCAGAATCCAGCATAAATAGATTAAATAAATAAATAAATCATACATACATAAATACATAAATACATAAATAAGCTCTGTGGTGGCCGAGAGGCATCCAATGGTAATGGTGACAAAATGGGAATTGAGGGATGCTGTGTCCAAAAGAGAGTACAGTCCAGAGATACATGGTCAGACCTAGTCTAGACTCAGAGAAACTATGAAAGCCAAAACAGGTAATGAAGCAGCATTTCCATAGACTCTCCAAACAGAAGAATAGATCTTTAGTCTATGGCTTAGTTCTCACACCCTTAAAGGCAGAAATATTGCTGTAATTGCTATGGGAATTTGCAAACAAAAGAAGTTTGTTCACTTGGCTGAGAAGACTGAAAATACAAGCTGTAGAAAGAAGCAGAACAGAGACAGAAGGACTTGGCAGGTTCACAGTCCCCACATCCCTACTTTACAGTTCTCCATTCAAACATTACCCAAAGGTTTGTTTTATATCCTTTCCCCTCTCAATTTCCACTCCAATGTCAGCACTAAGCTATATACTGGAACCCCACAAGTGCATGGATACAGTAAGAAGTGGAACAAAAGAAAAAATGAAAAGAGATTAATCAACTTTTGTTGAGAGAACTCAGATCCTGTGGCACCTTACCTGCTTTCAAGTGAGTTTTTCAAGCTGGGAAAATATAAGAATTACATATGATGAAGGCAGAAGCAAAGTGATATTTAGGAAGGAGGCTGAGAAAAAAAAAATGATCCATTAGAAACAGAATCTTATAGTAATAGACCCTGGGAGCTTCAGGGATTGGTTACAAAGTCAAATGATCTATAGCAAGGTTTGTATATATTCAATGATTTATTGTGTTAAGTGCTTTAAACCATATTATCCTAGTAAATAATCACAAGAACCTATAAGTTTTGTAAGCCAGCCAAAGTTTCAAAGAAGGAACCTGAAACCCAAGGAAGTTAACTTGTACAAATTTGGAATCCAAAGTCATGCCTCTGAAGTCAACCAATAGTCCTTCCACCAGTAGGCAAGATTCATCACTTTAATTATCATAGGTTGGCAGAGTAGGAAACCTGAGAATTTCTTCAGTTCTAATTTTCCTTCTATGGGGCCATGCTCTGAGGTCCCTATTTTCTGAGAAGCACTGACCCTTTTAAACTGATGTCCTCATAGATTGTGGGTCCAGAATGTCATTAAAAGGAGAGTTTAAGATGAATTCAGATTGCTCAAGGTTGAATCTTAATTTTTAATATTTCTCTCCTCCTACCGCTACCTTTGTCATTCTGTGTTCACGCTAAAAGACATGAGAAAAAGAAAATAAGAGTACGGGATCCAGTGCTTTATCTTCTGTCTAGACAAGCTCCAACATTTGTTATTCATGAATAATAAAGTTTTCCACATTGAATGAACTGAAATCTGTTTTTATGTTATTATTCATTTGATGGTAGGTAGGAATATTTTCTACCTTTCCCTCTTTGTAAAACTCAAAGAAAGAAAGATTTTCTGCTTATGATATTCAATTGATATTTCAGCCACATATCTTCTATTTAAAAGGGACACAAAATCTCACATTTACAAAAGCACATAGGCTTTGTCAGATAGGATTTATGCTTCTTTAGGCCATGAATAAAACTTTAGAATACAATCAGAGGTTTTTAGAGACTTACTACTGCTCTGTAGATAAATTGTGAAAATAGGAGTGGCTTGTCCTAAGACACTCAAGATGGAAAGGTGACTGAGGAACATGGCATGACAGCTTTCCTCTTCTGTGTATACTTTGAATATTCTCAATAATCAATTCTATAGCCACTGAATCTCTGTGTTTGAACTTTTACCCTAGATCTTTCTGCCACACCCAGATAGTTGGCATGTGAGCTGTAAATAGAAGACTTTGTCCCAGTTCTAAGCCTTGACTATTCCACTGGTTTTCCAGAGCAGGGGGGTTGGAAAACAACAGTGTGCAATCACAGAATTGTGTTTTTATACAGTCCATATAGTAAAATCTAATTTCAACTGACAGATATTTGCAATCAATTTGGTTCATTAACTGCCCTTTGAGATTCTCAGATTCTGATTCCTCCGTCACCACCATACCTAGTCCGTAGTAGTATACTTTTCCAATGTTAACAGTTTTAGCAAGCTCTATCACAGCTCAAAAATGTGAAATACTGTAATCATAACTGAGGTTCTACCATTTCAACAAGGATTTTACAAAATACAACAAGGAAAAAGGAACAAAAAGGAAAAAAGATTTTTTTAAAAACTTTCATGTGATACAACATAAAAAAAAAAAAAAACTAAGACACGCAGCATGATTTCAAACACTTGCACTGTCACATGCTAGCTATATAAGTCATTTAGGGCAGGTTGTCTTCCACCTTTGTTCTTCGGTTTCTTTTTTTAGAATATGGAGACAAAAATATCCATAGATTGTGATATCAGTTGGGATATGATGGTGACAACTTGAGTAATCAAAATCAAAGAATATTAAGGGAAGTAAAATTCAATGAGACAGACTCAATGGACCAGATTAATTATAATATATATAATCAATCTTTGGTACACTTGATAAATGGTGGTTATGATTAAGAATACCAATAGAAGCAAGGAGAAGCCCTACTAGTCCTGAAATTTATTTATTTATTCAGAAATAGCTTAATAGTAAATTCTAGCTCTTGGTGGCTTATATTACTTTGTAACCTTATCTAGAAGATTCTAATTTTTCTGGGTACAACTGGCAGAGTTTCTGGCTCAATAATCCATGGACAGCAGACCTAAAAATCTACAGATTGAATTTCTCTACCAAGGTATAATTCATTTTTCTTTCTTTCTTTCTTTCTTTCTTTCTTTCTTTCTTTCTTTCTTCTTTCTTTCTTTCTTTCTTCTTCTTCTTTCTTTCTTTCTTTCTTTCTTCTTTCTTTCTTTCTCTTTCTTTCTTTCTTTCTTTCTTTCTTTCTTTCTTTCTTTCTTTCCTTCCTTCCTTCCTTCCTTCCTTCCTTCCTTCCTTCCTTCCTTCCTTCTTCCTTTCTTCCCTCCCTCCCTCCCTCCCTCCCTCCCTCCCTCTCCCTCTTTCTTTCTTTCTTTCTTTCTTTCTTTCTTTCTTTCTTTCTTTCTTTCTTTCTTTCCTTATTTATTTACTTATTTTTCAAGTTAAGGATATTTCAGTGCTACATGATGTCATAGGTCATCATGATCATCTTCAGCATTGATGATTTGCTAGAACTCAGAGAATTTGGGGATGGGGAAAATTGTTATTCCCACAACTGTGGTTTATTACAGCAACGAGCCACAGAATAACATTAACAGAGAAAATGGCTTCATAGGAAAGAATCCAGTAAAAAATAGGCATGAGCTTCTAGTTGTGTTTTCCAATAGGATGTGCTTTCTCAGCAATCCTGTGAGTCAGTATTTAGAAAGTATTTCCAACCAGGGAAACTCATTCAAGCCTTTTTGTTGGAGATCAGTCTTGTAGTCATGAAGTATTCCATGACTGACTTCAGCTACTTATTCTCTAGCCCACTATCATACATATATGTCAAACTGATAAAGTATGGGTGAACAAAAACAGATATTCACTCCAAATAACATTATTTAGCATAAAATACCTGATGTGTGACCGTAGGTCTCAGGTATATAAAGCTGCTCTTATCTGACCAGATTCTTTTCCAAGGGTTCAGAGTTAATCTCACAAGAGCTAGTCTGACACTAGTCATTTCTCTGAAGTATGCAGATTTTGGCTACCCCAACACTGATGAGCTAACTTTTACTACCAGACAACTTCAGTGATTTTTCCCAGAAAATGAACCTGAGATGACTCACTCACCTTTATTTTAAACTCAAAGCTGTCTTGCCCCACTTTTTCAATCATATAATTGAAATAGCACCTTATCCACATGAAGCTGAACTGATCACGGTGAACCCCAGGCTAAATTCAATTCCATGTCAGCCTATTCATGGAATCTCCCAAAGAGTCCCTTCACCTCAGGGTCTTCTCATGTATTGAGCATCACCCCCAGTGTTTGTCCAGTCAGAAGAGTTCACTTATAGTTTCTAGGATTGTTTTAAGATAAACTTGTCTCGTTTTTTTGTTTGTTTTGTTTTTTTGTTTTACTATATGTGATGTTGACCTTTGTCCTTTGTATTCAATTACTCTTTAAAAATCAATTTATTTGTTATTTTCTGCTACTAGAACATTGTTGCCAACCTCCTTTAAAAGGCAAAAAAAAAAAAGTAAATAAACAAAATACAAATTAGAAGATGCAAATCTCAATACTCTGTGTTCCATGCACCATGTTAATAATCTAAAAAAAAAATCCATGGTTGAATGAAGAGTTTGAAATTTCCAAATCTTGAGATGATGTGTGTGCTTCACCATATTCTTAATTGAGACTATAGTAATTTCCAATTTGAAAACATAACACAATGGAGTGTGAGATTACATTATATATCTCAATCCCAAAATATAAACAATGAATTCAATGCTTAAAAAAAAAAAGAATACCAAATTATGGAATGGGGTGTACCTCATCATAAATAAATATGGTTATATAACAGAGTTTTTAGATACTATCTAAAAAAATTATTTTGGAGCTCTAATAGAATATTTTTCAAGTACTGCTTTTAATAAATCTTACACAGAATTGCAAGGCTTCAGCTTAAAATTATTTTGAAAGCCAAAAAATTTTTCAAACCACAAAGAAATGGAATATTATGGCAATCAATATTTCTGTTCTCATCTTTCCTTACCCAAAAAAGAACAAATTAAACATCTTTATTTCTATTTGGGCATATTTAATTCAGTCTTCTAGAGAAACAGAATCAATAGGAAACATTTATATAGCTATAGATTATGCATTTTATATAGATAGTTTTTAAATTGAAATATCTTAAATATAAGTATACAAATTATATTAATATAATTATTTATATATTTATTTGTGTAAATAAATTGTCTTATATGGTTAAGGGGTCTGGCATGTCCAAAATCTGTAGGGCAAGCCATCAGACTGGCAACCCAGGAATTAATGCTGTAATCTTGAGAAAGAACTTTTCTTCTTTGAGGAACTTTATTTTAGACTCTTTAATTCTTTCAACTGATTGGATGTGGCCCAACACTCACTATGGAGTACCATCTCCTTTACTTAAACTAACCTTACTTTTGATGTACAAAATTCCTTCATAGCTACATCTAGATTAGTGTTTGATACTACAACCTAGACAAGTTGACACAAAAGCTAACCACCACAGAGTAGCTAAGAGATTTCAAGATGAGAGATCAAGAATATAATATGCATTATAAAAGTTTATTATTAGACCTGAAGATATTAACAGCTATCAGAGGCTATCAGCTAACAGGATTTCTTACAGCTTACAGTAAAGTCTGTCCAGAGCTGGCCCAGGAGTTTTCCTTTTAGCTCACAGTATACACTTTTGGGCACTATTTGAGTACTCTAAAACTGCATGTAGTATTTTATAAATGAGATATTAAAACCCACAGAAGTGAACAAAACAATTACATACCTCAAAATGGAATGGACATCATTGTCTAAGGACCAATATGAAAGTCACAGGCTTATAAAAATTGCATCAAGAAGTCTAAAGGGAGAAGCTTGTGGAGAATCTTAATGTCATCAACAAATGCTTTTAATGTTCTGTTCAGAGCAAGAAGAAAAAGGAAAAAAAATAAGCTAATTGTAGTTTATGGAATTTTATAGCAGATAAATGACTGCAAATTGCCAACTTCCGTTTTGATGATCTACTATTTGTTGAAGAGAATAATCAAACAAATTTAAAGTAACAAAATTAACATTTTTTGAGATAATAAAAGTTGAGACTTCTTGAGAGGATCTTATGACACAATTCAACTGTTTTAAATAATTTTTGTTCTCTAGAGCCAGGTGTTGTCAATATACAAAGGAATTTACCAAGATATCATTGATAATCTTTAAGGAATAATTGAGGACATGAACGATACTTGATAAGATGAAAATCAATACCATAGTGATAGTTTTTAGAAAAGAAAAAGTACATTTTATATATTGGTGCTATGCAATAGAAATACACTGCAGGGCACATTTGCAATATTAAATTCTTTAGTTGCTATAATGAAAAACAAATAAAAAGAAACAGATGAAATTAATACTAACAATTTATTTTGTTTAATCTAACATGTTCAAATTAAAGTCATTTTATACATAGTCAACATAAACCTAATAGTGAGATAGCTTGCCTTTTTATAGAACATTAATTTTTGAAATATGGTGTACATTTTATACTTACATAACTCAATTGGTACAGTCAATTTTTATTGCCTATTTAATAACAGAATTAAACACTGAAAATCAAGTTTCTTTAATAATTATATCTGCATTTAAATTTCAAAATGTCAATGTTACATTTATTCAAGATAAAATTTAATATCACCTTTGTGAACTTATTGACATCAAATTCAAAGGAAAATTCAATAAATCAAAAAGCAACTTTAAATTTTGAATATCAGTATATTCTTCAAAATTTTCTTTTAGGTTCTGTAGCCAATTTACATAACATTATTGATTAGATTTAAAATCTTCTGAATATTGATTCAAGTTGGATGTAGCTTCTAGAGTTCTATATTATAAAATCTTTCAATTTCTTTTTTAAAAGATTTTATTTATTTATTTGAGAGAGGGAGAGAGAGTAGGAGCAGGAGGAAAAGCAAACTCTTCACTGAGCAGGGAGACTGACATAGGGTTGGTCTTAGCATCCAGGATCATAGCCTTAGCCAAGAGCAGACACAACCAACTGAGCCACTCAGAAGCCCCTAAAATCTTTGAATTTCAACATAAACTATTATGCCTGTCTGGTTTAGTTGCATAAGATTTTTCTTTTTCTTCAGTTTTATGCTTAGCTCATTCATACACAGAATGAAATCATGAGTAAAAGTAAATCATACCACCATTTTCTCCCTTTGTTTATTGAATATTTTCCTGCATGCATTCCTTTTCTTTCAAGATAAACTTGAACAAATGTTAACAATACAGTGTATCTTTGTAATACTTTTCCAGAACATAATCAGTGAGTATAGGAAAAAACATTAAATTGTTCAATTCATTGTTTTCTATTTCTTTTTTTTAAAGATTTTATTTTTTTAATTTTTATTTATTTATGATAGTCACAGAGAGAGAGAGAGAGAGAGGCAGAGACACAGGCAGAGGGAGAAGCAGGCTCCATGCACCGGGAGCCCGACGTGGGATTCAATCCCGGGTCTCCAGGATCGCGCCCTGGGCCAAAGGCAGGCGCCAAACCACTGTGCCACCCAGGGATCCCTGTTCTCTATTTCTTTAAGCAAATCCATAAGCTGGCAATGATCAATAGTATATCATATAAAATTGGAAGATAGTAACAGCAGAGTCCCTGGTATCTTTTGTAGAGTCTGCTACAGAAAACAGAGTACCATACTTTCAATATGTATTATTCAGTTATATGACTCATAAAGGAGACATTAATTTACTCTTTTAAAATATTCTTATATTCATATTATTTTACCTGAAATGTTTGGTGATAGAAAGAAAATTTATATATTTAAGTATAGTTTTTTCACACTTAAACCCCACAAGTTTGAATTCTTGAGGCTATAAGTTGATAGCATTTTGTTTTCACTTTGGATGCTTTGAAGAGACAAAAATTTATGGAAAGTATTAATTGAGCAATGTCTCACTTCACGTAATTAATCTCTGATATTTTTATAAAGACATTTTATTATCATTTGGTGGCTTAAGTGAAAAACTTTAACTTCTGTAAAATTTCTCTCTTAATCTTTTCCTCTTAACTGCTAAAAATTTTCCACAACTCAATTTACCATTTCTCCATATAAAATTGTTTCCTTTTTTGTTTTTAAATTGTTTCCTTTTTATGCAATGATCTGAGTAATTTAAGCCTATCCAAGGATATAAATTAGATCATGTTGAAAAAAATAATATTATAACTAGATATTAAATTATTTCATATTAAATAGTTCTTTTATTATTTTTATAAAGAATTCTTTTCAAATTTATTATTAATTTTCTAGAAATGTTTCAATATTGCTCATTTTATTAATTTTTTTAGTTTAATATTGAAGTTTAGGTTATTAGTTCATTGTAGATCTTTCAAAAAATTATCATTTACAGTAATGTCTCCCTCTAAGCATTTCTTGGGCCGCAGCCCATAAGTTTGGTATATTGTATTCTAGTTTTCTTTTTTTTTAAGAAAAAAATTAAATTTTATTTATGTATTCATGACAGATGCAGAGAGAGAAAGGCAGAGGCAGAAGCAGGCCTGATGTGGGACTCAATCCTGGGACTCCAGGATCGCACTCTGAGCCAAAGGCAGATGCTCAATGACTGAGCCACCCAGGCATCCCAATTATAGAGCTTTTAAATGTAAATCCATTTCCTCTCTCCTTTATGCTATTATTGAAATACAAATTACATCCCTAATTTATTCTGTACCTATTGACATAAATTCATAATTCTTGCTTTATACAATTTTCTATTTAAAAACATAATTGAAAAGTGTTACAAAAATACATTTATTCTTTATTTTGTGTATACTCACCTATGACATCGCCTTTATCAATGCTCACTATTTTTTCATGTGGATTTGGCTTATTTTCCAGTGTCATTTCATTTAGCTGTACAGATTTCATTTATATTTATTGGTCAATTCAGCTAGTGATATAATTTCTCAATTTTGTATTATTTGGGAATGTTTTAATTGTCCTTCATTTTGGAAAGATAATTTTGCAGCTATAAAATTCTTGCTTAATGGTCTTTTTCTTTTAGGTCTTTTAATATTTCACATTATTGTCTCCTGGCTTTCATGGTTTTTGAGAATATACTAGCTGTTAATCATATTGAATTTTTCTTTTTAATGGGATAAGCACCTTCTCTCTTGCTGTTTTAATATTCTCCTTTGCCTTTTAGCAGCTTGATTATAATGTGTCTAGGTGTAGACATCATATAATCCTACTTGGACAATGATTTTTTTTGTAGATGTAGATCGATGTTTTTCATTAGATATGAGATTTGTGCGATTATTTTAAAAAATATTTCTATGCCTCGTTTTTCTTCTGCTTTCCTTATGAGACTCACATTATGCTGATGCTTATACACTTGAGTGTTTTTTTTTTTTTAAGATTTATTTATTTATTTATTCAGAGAGAGAGAAGCAGAGACACAGGCAGAGGGAGAAGCAGGCTCCATGCAGGGAGCCCGATATGGGACTCGATCCGGGGTCTCCAGGATCATACCCTGGGCTGCAGGCAGCGCTAAACCGCTGTGCCACCAGGGCTGCCCCACTTGAGTGTTTCTTAAGTGTGTCTTTAATGTCATTGAACTTCTGTTTAATTTTCTTCATTGTTTTTTGTTTCTGTTTCTTACACTGAATGATCTCATTTGCCCTACCTTCCATTTTGCTAATTTTTTATATCTGCTTAAATCTGCTATTGATACTTCAAGAGAATTTTCATTAAAATTGTATTTTTCAACTCAAGAACTTCTAGGTTTCTTTATTTTATAAATTGTATATGTCTTTATTGATATTATTTATTTGATGGGACACCATTCTCAGAATTTTCTTCACTCTTTATAGATTTTCCTTTAATTTTTTGAACATCTTTAAAATAAATAAATTAAATTGCGTGTCTAGCAAGCCCAATATCTAGGCTTTCTGAGACTATTTCTATTGGTCACCTTTTTTTTTTTCCTTATATGGGCCTTACTTTTAAGATATTTGCATGCTTTTTTTAAATTATAAACTGGATAGTTTAAATGATATGATGTGCCAAGTCTGGAATCAGATTCTCCCTCTTCTCCAAACTTTGTTTTTGTTGTTGTTTATGTTTATTCCTGTTAATAATAGATTGTTTAGTGATTTTTCTGACAAATTCTGTAAAGTCTATATTCTCTGCTATGCATGACCACCAAAATTTCGGCTCGTCCTCATGTCAGCTAGTGTTTGGACAAAGATATCTTTATCAATTGGAACCAGTAAGTCCATCATGCTTGGTTGAGGAGGGGTGTGTGTGTGTGTGTGTGTGTGTGTGTGTGTCTGTGTGGTGGAGATTTTTGAATACTCAGATAGATAGTTAAAAACTTTTGCCTTAGCTTTAACTTCCAACTTGTACATATCCCCACATTCAGAGATTAGAGCCTTCTCAAATCTTTCCAGCAATGCACAAAACTCTGGGCATGTACACAGCCCTAAATATATGCATGGTCTTATAGATTCTCAGGAATATTTTGGCAAAGCCAGAATATTTTCCAAAGCTATTATGTGTATCTCATTTGCCAGTTTTTCCTTTTAAGCTTATTGCCTACATTATTGTTTTCCCCAACTGCTATCTACCAGCTCACATATCCATCCACAAATTTGGTTTCAACAAATGTTCTCAACAAATGCCTCCAAAAAAAGGTTTTTCACAGTAGGTGAATGCTGATTCACTCAAAAAATGAAAGCCTTCCATGTAAACTCAGACAAAACTAGCAGAGTGGATGAATAATGTCAATTTCCATGAAGGCAGCTTTAAAGGAATTCCAACCCTGTATTCACCCTCCAGTGAATGCTAGAATAGTGGTTTCTGTCCTGATTGTGGTCTATTAAGGCTATTTTTTTAAGATTTTATTTATTTATTCATGAGAGACACACAGAGAGAGAGGCAGAGACACAGGCAGAGGGAGAAGCAGGCTCCCTGCAGGGAGCCTGATGTGGGACTCCATCCCAGGACCCCAGGATCATAGTCTGAGTCAAAGGCAGATGCTCAACCACTGAGCCACCGTGGTGCCCTGATTTAAGGCTAATTAAGAGCTAAAAAGGAGATATTGGAACAGAAAGTATTAAAATGGCATATAGATTACTTTTACTAAAATTTAGTCATTTATCTTGAATAATTTTTTCTTTTTTTATTGATACAATTCTTTTGTTAATTCTCAGAGTTCTGAAAAGTCTATTCTATTTTTTCCATTTTTATTATTGCTTTTATGATGAAAATAGGTTTTAGAATTCCTTTTTATGCTATTTGCTCTGAGATCATTCTGCCCTTAAAATTAGAATATTAGGGCAACCTGGGTGGCTCAGCAGTTTAGCACCGCCTTCAGCCCAGGGCATGATCCTGGAGACCCGGGATTGAGTCCCGCATTGGGCTCCCTGCATGGAGCCTGCTTCTCCCTCTGCCTGTGTCTCTGCCTCTCTCTCTCTCTCATTATAAATAAATAAAATCTTTAAAAACATAGGATATTATAAAATATACTAGTAAAGGTAAATAAATAGTGAAATTTACATTTCTAATATTGTAGTGATGTGTTAATCACTTGTCTCTATTTTAAAAGTTAATAGACAAAAGTATTAACATTAACTATGTCTACAAGAATTTGTTAATGGCTACACAATATAAAAAGAAGGAAATTGTGATAACAACACATATAATTATGAGGAAAAATAAGTGTAAACTATATGTATGTATCAAAGTTACCTTGTTTTCAGCTTAAAATAAACTTTTGTATCTGTAAAATATTTTATGTTGGCCTGATGGTATAGCAAAAACCTACAGTAGATACACAAATGATAAAAAGAAATAAATCATAGCATACAAATATGGAAATGATCAATTCATAGAGAAATGCAGCAAAAGAAGAAGAAAGGAACAAAACAGCCAGAAAACAATAATATGTCATTAGTAAGTCCTTACCCATCAACAATTACTTTAAATATAAATAAAGTATCCAATCAAGAGCAGAGTAGCTAAATGGATTTTTGGAAACAAAAACAAAAACCAAGACCCAACTATACCCTGCATACAAGAGACTCATTTCAGCTTTAAGAACACAAGTAGATTCAAAGTGAAGAGATGGAAAGATATTACATGCAGTGGGAACCAAAAGAGAGCAGTGAAAAACTCTAGCAAGAGACAAACATCATTAATAATGTTGGCTCAATTCACCAAGAAGATATCAGTTTTGAATGTATATGTACCAATATCAGAGCATCTACATATATTAGCAATACTAACATCTGAAGAGAGGCATAGATAATAATATAGTAATCTTCAATACCTTACTTCAAGTAATAGATCATCTAGCTGGAATATTAATAAGAAAATATGTTAAACTAGAAAAATAACTATATTAACTCAAATTTAAAATGTATTTTAGGGGTGTCTGGGTGGCTCAGTCAGTTAAGCATTTGTCTTTGGCTCAGGTCATGACCCTAGGGTCCTGGGTTTGAGTCCCAAACAGGCTCCCTGTTTAGCTGGGAGTCTGCTTCCCTCTCTGCTCTTCCCCCTTGTTCATGATCAATCTCTTTCAGATAAATAAATATAATCTTTAAAAGTTTTTATTAAGATTTTATTTATTTATTCATGAGAGACACAGAGAGGGGGTGGGCAGAGACATAGGCAGAGAGAGAAACAGGCTCCATGCAGGGAGCCCAATGTGGGACTCTATCCTAGGACTCCAGGATCACGCCTTGGGCTGAAGGCAGGTGCTCAACTACTGAGCCACCCAGGTGTCCTATCTTTAATTTTTTTAAGTATATTTTACATAAGTATCACTGTAATTTAGGTTGTCCACATAAAATAATGGAATGAACACATTGAAAGTTTACATAAATACATAGGAAAAAATCATTGGAAGTGAATCAATCCAATGGTACAAACTAGATTAGTTATGTGCTTATGTATAATATAAGAAATGACTGCATATGGCCCACGAGTGCACTATACTACTGTAGTGTAAATGCCTGACATTAAGCTTTTTGATTGTAGTGTAATTGCCTTACATTAAGCTTTTGATTGCTGAGGTATCCATTTCAAAGGCATTCATCTTGCATATGCACATTGTCAGCTGTATCCAACAGCTACTAGCAAAAACAACCAGGTAAGGAATGAGGCTGCCTATCCCCATGAAATTCTCTCTATCAAAAAGCACTGGGCAACCTAGATAACTGAGTTTGCATGACCTTGTTACTCCCTTCTCTTCACCCTAATTCCTATTCTTATGCTTTTTTTTTTCAAGATTTTATTTATTTATTCATGAGAGACACAGAGAGACAGAGAGAGGCAGAGACACAGGCAGAGGGAGAAGCAGGCTCCATGCAGGAGCCTGACATGGGACTCCATCCTGGGTCTCCAGGATCACGCCCTGGGCTGAAGGTGGTGCTAAACCACTGAGCCACCCTGGCTGCCCTATTCTTATGCTTTTTAAATTAGTTGGCAAAGCATGAACCTGCAAAACCTTAGACACTCTACCCTTGAGCCTAATAAGCAGAGTCCCAGATCCTCTCTCTCACTGTCTTTCTCTCTTACACACACACACACACACACACACATACACACAATCACTATCTCCCTGACAACCTCAATGTGTGGCCCTCAGGTATGCTGTGTACTTTTCTGGACCTTTGAGTATCAAATCTGGCTTCTCAAAGTTCCCTGATGGTTTTTGCCAAAATGCATCCTGCAATCATTGTAAGAATCATGAAGGCCTATCCAGCTATTACATCCAGCAGTCTGTGGGGGATTGCTCTGTGAATTATAGTTCACTCTTCAACCCCATTTCAAAATTGTTGAAGTGGCAATATAAAGCATGTAAGGGAATTGTGGTCCAAATATACGCTTCTTCAAAATATCTGTGAGTCCACAACTTGTACTCTATTCATTCACATATTCAGACAATAAATTGCCATGTGTCAAAGCTTTTAATAAAGTAAGCTTAACTATGGTAGCATACAGATTATTTTGACAATTTGCTTATTGACTTCCAGACAATATAATTTAAACTCTGGAGCTGATATTTAAGTATTCCAGCTTTTAATGTTTATTATTCTTTTACAAAATATGGGGCAGCCCATGTGGCTCAGCGGTTTAGCCCACCTTCAGTCCAGGGCATGATCCTGGAGACCCAGGATTGACTCCCCTGTCAGGTTCCCTGCGTGGAGCCTTTTTCTCCCTCTGCTTGTGCCTCTGACTCTCTCTCTCTCTCTGTGTCTCTATGAATGAATGAATGAATGAATGAATAAATAAATAAATAAATAAAATCTTTAAAAAATATATGTATAAGTCTTCCTCAGTGAAGAACCATGAACAACCACAGTGTCTTTAGTATATGAGCCTCTCGGCTGAGTTGCCTGAAACCTCTTTTTCATATTTCAGATGTTTCTCGCACATGGTCTGGTTGGGCCTAAGATTACATCTTCTAGCTTATTGCTTAAGTGTTCTGTAATATTTTGTAAAATCTGAGATTTCATACCTAGTTTTCATTTGACATCCTGGACGAGGTTTGGGATTATTTTTCAGTCCCTATAAACACAATTCATTTTGGTTCCAACTTGTATTTTACAGAGTTCATGATACTCCAGTGGCAGCTTCTTCCTTCTGCTCTTCTTTTTCCCCTTCATCCCTTTTTTCCTCCTTTCCTCCCTTCCTCTCTTTTTCTTACTTCCTTTATCTTCCCTCTTCATTCCTTCTTGCATAGAGTTTAAATTAAAAATGAACCTCCTTATTTGAAACACATCTGTTCTCTTTGTTATACCAGTACAAAGAGGTATCTCAAAATGCAGTTGTTTTGTTATTTAATATGTGATGGATTAGATATATACACCAAAATACATCAGAGAATTAAAAACATTGCTATTTGGTTCTCATTGCTTATTTCAAAGGTCTAATCAAGAAGTATTTATAAAACACAATAATTTTGTCACATTAAAATAACTAAGGAAAATATCCTTAGGCAAGGTAAATAAATTGCCAATTTTGTTCATGACTTGATCTGCCTGTGACAAAATAGTTCAGCTCTGATTTCATTGGAGACAGATTTAGTATAATTGTAAAATAAAAAATAAATAAGCATTTTATTAGAGAATTACTTTTAAAGAATAAATTATCTGTACTTCCTTTTCTATAGAAATCATTACTGAGAATTCATTAACTTTTTCATATGTACTATTAACATCCCCTGTTTAATAATTAAAATGTAACCAGGTATAGGGAATATATTTATCAAAATCTAGCTGACCATATTATCTTGTTTTCTATTATTTTTTTATGGGAATATTTAAGTAAACAGATTGTTCCATTCATAGAGTGTGTGTGATGCATTAGTATGTATATAAATTTGTTAGCCCTCACACAGTCTGCAGCTCAGTTTTAATCTCTTCCAAGGTAAGGTTTTTGTTTACCAGTCTTTAGAAATTAATCACTGTCATTGCATTGTTAAGAGAAAAAATAATAAGACATTGATGAAGTGGCTACAATTTGTGCAGAGTGTATAAAAATTAGATTATGCAGAAACAGACCAAAAGCTTAAATATATTACTCCAATATGCTTTTTTTTCCTCTGCCTGCCAAATGAAAAGTGGTGTTCAAGAAGGAAAATAGATATCTCTTGCAAATACAAAATAGGAAAAATGCTTCCACAGTTATATTTCAAAGGAAACTCTTCCTACATATAATAGACACTCTGCTGCCTATTTCAAGAAAAATTGGTAAGGCAATAATAAGGTCATTCAAATTTCTATAGTATGACTTGCTGTTATTAATGTAGTGAAGGGTACATCTTTTCTAATTAATTTGGCAGAGGTGTGTTAAGAATCCAGATAGATGAAACATTTCTTTCCACTCAAGGAAAACAAATGACTACAAGCAAATTAGTTTTAAAAAGGTGACATTTAAAAATAGCAACACCCACCAGATTTACTTGTATACCGCTCCATGTAATAGCTTTTGATAATAAGTTTTTGTGTTTTTTTTTTTGGGGGGGGGTTGTGTGTGTGTGTGTGTGCTAACTTTGTACCAGGTACACTGTATTCATCTAATTTTGTTAACAATTCACTGAGGTAGGTTTTGTTTTTATCTCTCATTTTACAGATGAGTGGACTGAGAGTCAGGGAAAATAAGTAAATTGTCTAAGGTCACATGGCCAGAAAGCAGAGGATGGATAATGTGAATCCAGGAATGAAACTTTAAATCTTTGAGCAGTTGTCCTACTTTGCTAATCATTGGGGAAAATCTGTTTGGGGTCTAATACTCTGCCATTGGCATTCATTCATTCATTCCTTTTCCCATGTGGTAAGCATTTACTGAGCACTGACTATGTGCCAAACAATGAGCTAGGCTTGTGTGTGGGGGGGGGGGGAGGGGGGTGGGTAGTTTGCAGTATTGTAAGGAAGATAATACATATATCAGTCCAAAATTGCAAGTGATTTCTAATTGTAATTCATTCTGAAAAGATTGAGGATGTATATTTGCATAGTTTAGCTAACTAACCCTGTTTCAGCACAGTAATGGAAATATATATCTGGCATAGGCTGAAGGTTTTGGATATTTTGGCTGGAAATGGGAATATCTCTTGAGCAGGGAGAGTATGCTGCCCCATATTCCAGGGTAAGCAAGAGAAACAAGTAACATCCAAACTACCGTGTACTAAGAGACAGAGAGTAAGAATGAAATCTTCAGTCAATGATCAGAAACCAGAAACAGGGAAGACAGAATTAGGCTAAATCCAAGCTCAGAAAGATTCTCTTGACTAACTTTATACACTGTAGTGTATATATATATAGGAGAAAAAGTGTAGCTAGTTGTAAAACATGTTATAAGTAGGTTATGGCTAAGACCCTGAATCACCTGGACCATTCTCCATTTAATATTTTCAGATTATTCCATTTCCTTTCCTTTATAAATGACCGTGTTCCCTTGGGGTCATCTTATCTTGTTATAACACCTTCAGCACATTCTTTGCTTTTAATTTCTCTTGATCTATCTCCATACCTCCTTCACATTCAAAGGGCTCCCTGATAAATCATGCAATTCCATATTTTTAAAGTTTCTTTAAAAATATCTAAACAATGTTTAAGATTATTTAAAAATAAAGCAAGAGGGGCAGCCCAGGTGGCTCAGTGGTTTAACGCTGCCTTTGGTCCAGGGCTTGATCCTGGAGACATGTCGGGCTCCCGGCATGGAGCTTGTGTTTGCCTCTCTCTCTCTGTCTCTCATGAATAATAAAGAAAATCCTAAAAAAGAGAATTATAGCTCACAAATATAAGCTAAGAACCAGGTGCTAAAACATAAGCTGGGTGACTGACTGCTAAAATAAAATATTTAAATAGGACCCAAAATCTTCTAACATAATGGAAAAAATTTTGAGAGCACAATCATAGGTCATACCAAGAACCAGGAAAATCACAACATAAATGAGAAAAGATATTCAATTGGTTCCAATAATGAGACGAATCTTATGATGTAATTCTCTGATAAGGAATTTAAAATACCTATGATTAACCCCCACCCTCCCACACACACAAACACTTCACATACATATTCTCTTGAAAGAAATTTTAAAAAATGAAGGGCTTAGCAAAGTACCACATTATAAGAAAGAAACAAATGTTAATTACAGAATGGAAAAATATTATAAAGGAATAAACCAGACTTACCAAGTGGTTTAGAGTACAGAAAAAAGAAGATAGAATCAATGAACCTAGGGAAAGAACAATAAAATTTAGCCAATGTAAACAACAGAAAGAAAAAGACTAAATGATAAAATTTAGAAAGACTCAGATATCATGGGAAATACACAAAGTCCAACATTTGTATCATTGGGATCCCAGAAAGAGAAAAACAAGAGACTAAGTTGAAGCAGTATTTGAAGAAATAATGGTTGAAACTTCCCAAATTTGACAAAAGACAAAATTTCAAATACAAGAAGCTGAGTGAATCAAGGTAAGAATCTCACAGAAACTCACTTTAAGATACAACAAAAGCAAAATTTGGAAGTAAAATATAGTTAGATGATAGATATATAAATGATAGATGATTGATAGATGATAAACTGATAGATGATAGATAGATGATGATAGATAGATAGATAGATAGATAGATAGATAGATGATAGATAGACGATAGAGAAATTAAAAGTAGCCAGAAAAAGTTATGCATTACTTGTAACAGGAATACTGTTTCAAATACAGTTGACTGTTGAACAATATGGGGATTGACCAATATTAGCAGACTTTTTTTTTTACTATAGTATAATACTATAAATATATTTTATCTTTCTTATGATATTCTTAATAACATCTTTTCTCTAGCTTACTTAATTGTAAGAATAGAGTATTAATAATAGGTATACAAAATATGTGTTAATCAATCATGTATGTTATTGGTGAGGCTTTGGTCAACAGTCAACTATTAGCAGTTATGTTTTTGGGGAATCAAAAGCTATAATCAAATTTTCAACTGCAAATTTTCAACTAACTTTTTGCTGTTTAAGATCAACTATAAGTATATCTTTCCTATCTGAAATTATGGAAACCAGAAGAAAAAGCTAGAAGAAGAGAACTGTCAATAGTGAGTTCCACAGCTTCCAACATTGTTCTTTAAAATTGAAGGGGAAATAAATAGTCCCAGATAAAGGAAAAAGTTAATATGAATTTCTTGCCACATTTATTTGGACACTTTTTTAAAATCTATTTAGGGATCCCTGGGTGGCGCAGCGGTTTGGCGCCTGCCTTTGGCCCAGGGCGCGATCCTGGAGACCCGGGATCGAATCCCACATCGGGCTCCCGGTGCATGGAGCCTGCTTCTCCCTCTGCCTATGTCTCTGCCTCTCTCTCTCTCTCTGTGACTATCATAAATAAATAAAAATTAAAAAAAAATAAAAATAAAATCTATTTAAATTCAATTAATTAACATATAGTGTATTACTAGTTTCAGAAGTAGAGTTCAGTGATTTATCAGTCTTATATAACACACAGTACTCCTTACATCTTAATGCCCATCATCCAGTTATCCCATTCCCCTATCCATCTCCCATCCAGCAACCCTCAGTTTGTTTCTTATTATTAAGAGTCTCTTATGGTTTGTTTCCCTCTCTGATTTTATCTTGTTTCATTTTTCCCTCCCTCTTAATGCCCATCATCCAGTTATCCCATTCCCCTATCCATCTCCCATCCAGCAACCCTCAGTTTGTTTCTTATTATTAAGAGTCTCTTATGGTTTGTTTCCCTCTCTGATTTTATCTTGTTTCATTTTTCCCTCCCTTCCCCTATGTTCTTCTACTTTGTTACTTAATTTCCACATATGAGTGAAATCACATGATAACTGTCTTTCTTTGATAGATTTATTTTTCTTACCATAATACCCTCTAGGTCCATTCATGTTGTTGCAAATGGGAAGATTTTGATTTCTTGATGGTTGAGTAATATTATTCCATTATATATATAATATATATATATAATATTGATATGATATATATATATATCATATTTTCCTTATCCATTCATCTACTGATGGACATCTGGGCTCTTTCCATAGTTTAGCTATTGTGGACATTGCTGCTATAAACATTGGGGTGCAGGTGCCCATTCAGATCACCACATTTGTATTGTTGTGGTATACACCTAGTAGTGCAACTGCTGGGTGGTAGGGTAGCCCTATTTTCAAAAATTATTTAGGAATCTCCAGACAATTTTCCAGAGTGGCTGTAACAGCTTGCATTCCCATCAACAGTGTGAGAGGGTTCCCCTTTCTTTGCATCCTCACCAACATCTGTCATTTCCTGACTTGTTAATTTTAGCCATTCTGACTGGTGTGAAGTGGTATCTCATTGTGGTTTTGGTTTGTATTTCCCTGATGCTAGTGAGGTGGAGCATTTTGTATGTCTTCTTTGGAGAAATGTCTGTTCATATCTTCTGTCCATTTCTTGATTGGATTATTAGTTCTTTGAGTATTGAGTTTGGTAAGTTCTCTGTAGATTTTGTATACTAGACCTTTATCTGATAAGAAATGTGCAAACATCTATTCTATTCATATAGGGCATGAATTCTATCTATTATTTCCCCCTAGTTCTGGAGTTTTGCAGTTCTGTGTGATTGGTAAACTTAGTATTAGCTGGATATTCTTGCCAATCTTCTGGGGAGGGGCCTGTCTCACTGATTCTCAGGTGTCTTTGTCTGGGTGGAATTGCACTGCCCTTGCCGGGGGTCAGGCTTAGTGTAAGCAGCTCCAGACTGCAGTATGTAGCTTTTGTTCCCTGAAGGCTTTCTGTGCCACTTTAAAGAATGAAAGTAATCATCGTGGCACCCTGATGTCCAGCTCCAGAGGTGAAAAATCATGGTCCCCACTCTTCAGTACACCCTCAAGGAAAAGCAGACAATTGCTTTTGTCTCTCTGGTTTCTGTCTTCACTCTGTGTTCACCCAGCCTTTGATCAAGCATTTTTATCTCGGGCACATAACCCCAATTTAGTCTCAAAACTTTGCAGACCCCTGCACCCTTCTCTCCTCTTGTGGTACGGAAGGGAGTCTCACCATGGTTCTCCTGCTTATTGGGCCCCTGCTTGGAGACCAGTTGTCCAAAAACCTTGCTAGGCTTCATGGTTTATGGGAACATTTTGGTGAAAGCCCACTCCTGGGCTTGATAATTGCAGCTGGCTTCTCTACTGGGATGCGTGGAAACTCTGCTGCACTCTGGCATCCCTGGTCTTCCTGTAACCCTGGAAATCCTAAGACCACCTTGTTCCATCTAGGATTCCTCCCCCTCACAATCCCCACCACCACCACCACCTCACAGTCTAAGCACCTTTCAGGCAAGGATGTCCCTCACTGAAGCAAACTTCTGAAAGTTCTGGTTTTGTGCTGCATTGCTTTATCACTTTCTAGTAGCTGGCTTACAGAGGCCCCCTACCCCCACAGTTTATCTTCTCATATATCATGCCAGATTGACTTCTCTGCATTTCCTATCTTGCAGAAAGTGGTCACTTTTTTAATTGTAGAATTGCAGCAATTCTTTTCCTGGATCTCCAGTTGAATTCACAGATTCTCAGAATGATTTGATAGCCATCTACCTGAATGGACCAGATGAAACTAGAGCCTCCTACTCCTCCACCATCTTCCCTCTCTTCCTGTCCCTATTTTGACACTGTAATCAATTATTTGGAGCTGAATTAAAATAAATACTATAGTTTTTAATTTTTTCATATACCTGTAAACCTCTGGGGTGCCTGGGTGGCTCATTTGCTTAAGAGTCTGACTCTTGATTTCAGTTCAGGTCATGATCTCAGGGTCCTGGATCCAGCCCTGTGAGGGCTCCATGCTCAGTGAAAAGTCTGCTTGAGGATTCTCTTTCCTTCTCCCTCTGCCCCTCCCCCTACTCATGCTCACTTTCTTCCTCTCTTTTAAATAAATGAGTAAGTCTTTAAAAAGATAAAATAAAATAAATACTTGTAACTTCCTTTCCTTCTCTCTTTTTCTTAATTTAATATTTATTTTTATTGTTAACTTTTAGAAATGGGAGGGGCAAAGAGACAGGGAGAGAATCTTAAAGAGGCTCTACACTCAGTGCACAGCCCAAAGCAGGGCTTGATCTCAAAATCTTGAGATCATGACCTGAGTAAAATTCAAGAATCAGATGCTTAACTGACTGAGCCACCCAGGCATCCCACTCTTTCTTTTTAAATTTTAAATAAGAGAAGCAAATTAAAACATTTCTGTTTGATTACTATATAATTTCATTTGCTCAATTTGCATTTATGTGTCTTTATACTTTTCATTATTTTGTGTAACTATTTCCTGTGTAAAGACATGTACATGAAATTATCTCAAAGGAAATCAAAATAACAAATCAAAGAAAAATTATCTTGTAATGAATATAAACTTCCATTCAAGTTTACAATACTTTTGGGGAAAATATAAACTTAAGTAGATTATAAATATATGCCCTACACTTGTAGCATTAATTAGGATTTACAGACATTTTCTTAGTCAGTTAAGATTCCTCATAACAGTCCAAAGTAGAAGTTGCAATGCCACCAGAGGGAGCAAGATGGTTTAATAGCAAGAATTTGAGCCTTACTTAACCAGGTAAGTCTGGCCTAAATTCTAGAACTAATGCTTACTAGTCTGAATAGTATTGCACAATGACTTTAACTTCCTTTTCATCATCTCCTTACTAGCAAGTTAGAAAAAAAAAAAGTATTTGTTTTCTTTGTTGATAATATTACACAATAATTTCTATAAATTTATACTGAACATGGCACCTAGCATATTTCAGATATCCAAAATGAATTGATAAAGAATAAACAAATGATGAAACCTAGTCTCAGAAAGGTTACCAGACTTTCTCAGTCATTATAATAGAAAAATGATATAACTGGCACTAATCTGAAATAACCATGGTTAACTTTAGCTCTTTTCAACTGTAAGAAAAATAGAAATTATTATTTCTTTTCGAACAGTTAATAATTTGTTAAAGCCCATTTGAAAGCAGGTATTGAGCAACTACTTCTGTCTTAGTCATCTTTGGATCACAAAATTAGCAGAGTTCCTTAGAGACAGAAATTTTATTTAACAAATGTTAAATTCATAAAAGAATGTATTGCTTTTTATTTGGGGATCACTATATGCAGTTGTACTTCTTCATTGAGAATCTTATACCCAAGCAAATACTTGCATCCTTATTTTGAATCACTTGAAATCTAGTAAAATGTAGTACCCAAATTCACATTGAATAAAATTAGAATGTAATTCTATAACATAGTCCGTTTTTACATAGTATGTAGTCATTCATGAAGGCAGATAAATGTACTGCCTTTTGCGATCTTCTAAATATCCTACTGATTTTCTTACAATATTATTGCTCTTATAAGAAGTTTTAGGGTTCATGTAACTACATATAATTTCTCCCTTCAAATTGCACTCATGAAGTGCAGGATTTAAATTGGCACTACATGCATCATTTGTCATGGTTGCTTTAGGATTAAATCTCTCTACATGGTGCCTTAAGAAATATTGCCAACTTGGCTTCAAGGTTATAGAGTAGACTCTTGGTGATTAGAATTCTGCAGGAGTGGTTGAAAAATAGATATCAAGATATCCAGTTGTTGGTATAATAGGGCTCTTCTGAAATGTTAGAGACCGCCACAGGTAATGTACAAAAAGCATTAAACATTTACATCCAGGATGGTGTAAGGGGTTAATTCTAAAAGGCTGAAGAGATTTGTAATGCAAGAGAGTTGTACTATACAACATGTTAGTTGGACAACCAAAAATAATTCAACAAAAAGAGAGAATCACAAAATCTAACTCTTCCATTTGTATCCATAATCCCTAGCATAGTGGTTGTGACATGGAAGGACTTAATAAAAGTTCAGGAATGTGTCATGGATTAAACTTTCCAATTATCTTACATTTTCTCAAGTCATTTTTCTGTTTAGTTTAGAATGAATATTCATTCCTTGGCACAGATTCAGCATTCTGTGTAGGAATTACACAGTATTTTTTTTTTGTAAAATGAACAAAATATTAATACAAAATATCTATCAACATAATCATTGATAAGTAGTCTATTCTTTTTTCGTGCCATGAATGAGTAGATCCAATCCGATCTATTTCTATGATATGTTCTTTATTTTGAGTCAGGTTTCTATTATAATAGGAAGGTTTAGAAATTGGTTACTTAAAAAGCATTTTATAAAATGCAATACTTAACATTCTAGTAAAGTTTAGGGGACAATTGTTCTTGGCAAATTGATATGGTCATTTTTCACCAGATACATTCATCTTTGTATCAAAAATATTGTATTATGTTTTTCCCCCATCCCAGCAAGGAAAAGCTGAACAGTCCTAAAAAGTAATAAATCTTTCTGGATTCATAAGAGAGGCATGGTCATAGGGCAACACTCTCACCTCAAGATTGGAGAGATGCATCAATATAGGGACTCAAGTCTTACCAGAGCAGACTCACAAGCAGAAATTCCACAGAGGAACCAGAATCTAAGTAAGAAAATCTGAACTGTAATGGAAAAATTGCTGAAAGCTCAGTGAGGTCTGAAAATTAAAAACTCCGGGGGGCCTCAGCCACATGAGGGCCCCCACATCTACATATGATTTATCTCACGGAGCTCAGTGAGGGTCCTACAGTAAATATCAGGGGAAAATCCCCTTAGGCTTCTAGCAGGAGCAGGAGAAAAAAAAATATTTTGAAATATGCCATAGCATTCTGTTCTTAATAAGGCCTGCCTCCAGGGGAAACAAATAAAGGAGAGTCTAAACTGCCAGAGACTAAGCAGCCTGGGGAAGGGAAATCCCCAACTCCAGTTGCAGCCTAATATGTGAGAGAAGGGATATACCCACCTACAGCCCATGGTAGCCATCCTGCCAACCTAAAGGGGGTAAAAAAAATGAGGAATACATGTACAGTTTATATTCCAGCGGCAGAAGGTCATTAAAAGACTAAGATTTTATCATAGGACTGACTATGGAAAGCATTTGCATGTACACCTTCACCATCACAATATTAAAAGCCTATGTACATTTTTTTTTTTACCTGTTACATCCTTTCCGGCTAGCAAGAAAAAATTAAAAGCCATATCAAGAGGCAAAAACACAGTTTGAAGAGATGAAGCAAGCACCAGAACCAGACATGTTAGTAATGTTGGAATTATTAGAACAGGAATTTATGACAATTATGATTAAAATGCTAAGGGCTCTAATGGATAAAGTAGGCAACATACCAGAATAGATGGATAACGTAAGTAGAGAGATTGGAATCCAAAGAAAGAACAAAAGAGAAATTCTATAAGTGAAAATTACTCTAACAGAAAAGAAGAGTGAATTTGATGGGTTTATTAGACAGGGTACAGCTGAGATAAAAATCTCTGTGCTGAAGCACACATCAGCAGAATCCTTATAAACTAAAAAAGCAAAGAGAATAAAGATTGAAAAACAAAACAAAACAGAATATCCAAAGGCTGTGAGAACAACAGTAAGAGGTGTACCATACATGAAAAGGGAATACCAGAATGAGAAGAGAGAAACAGGAATCCCTGGGTGGCGCAGCTGTTTGGCTCCTGCCTTTGGCCCAGGGCGCGATCCTGGAGACCCGGGATCAAATCCCACGTCGGGCTCCCGGTGCATGGAGCCTGCTTCTCCCTCTGCCTGTGTCTCTGCCTCTCTCTCTCTCTCTCTCTGTGACTATCATAAATAAATAAAAATTAAAAAAAAAAAGAGAGAAGAGAGAAACAAACAGAATGTTTGAAACAACAGTGACTGACAATTTTCCCCAAATTAATGTCATACATCAAACCATAGATCCAGGAAGTTCAGAGAACACATAGTAGGAAGATGCTCCAAAACTATACCCAGACATATCATCTTCCAATCACAGAGAATCAAAGTCAAATGATCTGAAACATGCCCAGGGAATTGATGAGGAGGGGACGGACTTTACCAATAGAGGAACAAAGGAAAGAATTACATTTGGCTTTTCAGAAACCCTGTAAGCAAGAAGAGAGTGAAGGGAAATATTTGAAATGTGGAGAGAAAATATTCATCAACCTAGATTCCTGTAAGCTTTTAAATTATCCTTCAAAAGTGAAGGAGAAATAGAGTTTCTCAGACAGAAAAATTGAGTGACTTTATTGCCAGTACACCTGTCTTGCAAGAAATATTAGAAGTTCTTTATAGAGAAGGTAAATAATACAAGTCAGAAATTCAGATCTACATAAAGAAAAGAACATCAAAGAAAAAACAAGGGAGAGTAAAATGAAAGATTTTATTTCTCTAACTTTAACCAATCTAACAAATAAAATATTATTCAAAATAATATTAGCAACAATTACTCAGTAATGTGTATTCTAAGTATGTATATATAATATTCTAAATTTTATGTAATATTCTAAAATATAAGTGAAATGACTGACAATGATGGTACAAAGATGGGAGCAAGAAATTAGAATTATTTTGTTTTTACAAGGTACTACTATTATCTTTGAGGTTGTATACTATTATTTGAATGTGCACTTGGATTACCTATAAGTTTATAATGCAAAGTATAGGGAAACCACTGAAAATAATAATAATAATAATAATAATAATAATAATAACTATAGCTAAAGAAGGAGATAAAATGGAATCATGATGTTCTCATTAAAAAGCAAAACAAAACAAAAAGACAGAAAAAAAGGGACACTGGGTGGTGGCTCAGTGATTGAGCATCTTCTTTGGTTCAGGATGTGACCAAGTTCCAAAATAGGCTCCCCTCTGGGAATTCTGCTTCTCCCTCTGCCTGTGTCTCTGTCTCTCTGTGTATCTCTTATTAATAAATAAATAAAATCTTTTTAAAAAGGCAGAAAAATTTTGGAAAACAAAAATAGGAACAAAGGTAGTAGATAGAAAACAGTAATGAATGTAATAGATATTAATTAAATTATGTCAATACTTTGAATTTCAATGGTCTAAATATTGCAATTAAAAAGATTGTCAGGGGGCGCTTGGGTGGCTCAGTGGTTGAGGTCAGGTCGTGATCCTGGGGTCCTGGGATCAAGTCCCACAGGGAGCCTGCTTCTCTCTCTGCCTGTGTCTCTGTCTCTCTCTGTGTCTCTCATGAATAAATAAATAAAATCTTAAAAAAAATAAAAATAAAAAGATTGTCAGAGTACACCAACAAAGACAAAAAGAGATAAACTATATGCTGTATACAAGAAGTCCACTTTAAATATAAATAGATATATAGACTAAAAATAAATGGATGGGAAAAAATGTACCATGCTAGCACAAATGAAAAGAAAAAAATAGCTATATTTATTTCAGACAGAGTACATTTCAAAGTGAAGAATGTTATCAGGAACAAAGAAGGGTATTATATAATGACAATGAGGTCAAATGTCCAAGAAAACATAACGAGTCTTAGCATTTATACACCTAACAAGAGAGTACCATAATTACATGAGGCAAAAAATTCATAGAAATGCAAGGACAAATAGATAAATTCAATTGTCATAATTAGAGACTTCAATGCCCTTCTCTCAACATCTGATGGACAGATCCATCAGACAGAAAATCAGGGAGGACATAGTTGAACTTGAAAATATCATCAATTAATATATAAAATTGATTCTAAATACTACTTCATCCAATAACAGAGGAACACACATTCTTCTCAAACTCACATGGAATGTTCACCAAGACAGATGCACATTGTGGACCATAAAATAAACCTTTATAAATTTAAAAGAATAGGAAGCATTCAGATCTGGAGCTTAGATGGTGGAGTAGCAAGAGGACCTTAGGCTTTCCTCATCCCTTGAGCTAAATAAATATCAAAACATTCTGAATACTAAAGAAATCTGAGGACTGATAGAAAAACTGCACAACTAGAGGGAAAAAAAGAGGCCACATCATGGAAGGTAGGAGGTTTGGAGACATGGTTTGGGGCAGAAATGAGTTGTGGGTGTTGTGAGGGGAGGGACTCCCGGTCATGGAAAGAGAAGACAGAGAGAGAGAGAGAAAGAGAGAGAGAGAGAGATGAACACAGGGGATCCCAGAGGGAAATACTTCCCCAAAACAATTGACTGGGAAAACAAGAGGTGCTGATTTTCATGAGTTTTTACAACCAGTGGGGCTCAAAGATTAGAATGTAGAGGTCCAAAGCATGAGTGATATGGAGATGTAAAGGTGCTACAGTGCTCTGGAGAAGGAGGTCATATAGCTCAGGGGTCAGATGGCACCATCTGAGGATCCCCTGGGACTCACTGGGAGACACAGTTCCCCCTTCTTGGAGTGCATCTGGGAGAGGAGGCACTGACTCTCAGGGACTAAAGAATTGGAAGGCACCATTCCCCCCGCCCCCCCGTCCCCCATCATAAACCAACTTCAAGAAGCAGCACAACAGCAACACTGGCAGCCTAAACTGCTTACCCCAGGCTCATGCCTCTGTACTCTCCTAGGACTGCTTTTCCGAAGGCAAGTGTCCCTGAAAACCAGTGCAGTGGGCCCCCACCCCTAGAATACCAGTACAAACTCACCCCCTGTCCCACCCCTGTTCTACTCTAGACACATCATGCCTACTGACCATAGAGTTCTGCAAAACTTCAACTCTAGTGAAAATAGCATCAGGTCTCTTCTAACAAGCAGAACTGAGCACACCCAGTCAAAATTTGCCACACTGGTGGAAGTTCAAACACCCTCCACTGCAGACACGGAGAAACTCTTCAGAGGACTGGCCTGAAGTAAAGATTACAGACCAAACACAGCAGCAGAGTGCCCCCCACATACCTAAGACACCTCTTGAAGCACCAGGCCTTGACAGTATATGACCTCTTCTTCGTAAGGCCGGTACTCTCACGAATAGGAAATGAAACAGGCTTTCCTAACGCATAGAAGAGACATAGACAAAATGTAAATATGGAGGAATTCAACAAGAAAGGGAAAACAAGAAAAGGACACAGCCATTGATCTAAACAAAACAGACATAAGTAGAATACCTGATCTAGAATTTAAAGCAACAATCATAATGCTCCCTGGGCTTGAGAAAAGCATGTGAGACACCAGGAAGTCCCTTACTGTGGAGATAAAAGACCTAAATACTAGTCAGGCCAAAACAAAAAATGCAGTAGACAAGATTTGAAACTGTCTGGGTGTAATGACCACAAGGATGGAAGACTCAGAGGAACAAATAAGTGATATAGAAGACAAAATTATGGAAAATAATGAAGCTGAAGAGGGAAAGAAAAATATTAGATCACAAATATAGACTTAGGGAACTCAGTGATTCCATAAGTTGTAATAACATTCGTATCATGGGAGTCCCAGAAGAAGGAAAGAGGAGGAGTAGAAAAGAGAATTGAAGGGGAGGTAGAAAGCTTATTTGAGGAAATTGTGGCTGAAAACTTCCTTAATCTGGAGAAGAAAATAGACATCCAAATTCAGGAGGCACAGAGAACACCCATCAAAATTGACAAAAAGCAGGTCAATACCAAGACATATAAGAGTTAAATTTACAAAATATAGAGATAAAGAAAAAAAGCCTAAAAGTAGCAAGACAAAGGAAGTCACCAATTTACAAGAGAAGACAAAAAAGTTTAGCTGCATATCTTCCACAAAAATTTTGCAGGCCACAAGAAAGTGGCACAATATGTTCAAAATGCTGACTGGAAAAAATATACAGCCAATAATATTGTATACAGCAAGACCTTCATTCAGAATATATGGAGAGATAAATGGTTTTCGAGACAAAAATTAAAGGAGTTTATGAACCCTAAATCAACCTTGCAAGAAATATTAAAAGGAAAGAATGAAAAGAAAGACAAAAAACAACAAAGATTTGGAAGGAACAGACAAAGTCTTCAGAAAAAATTACAAAAAAAGTAATAGAATGGCACTAAATTCATATCTATTAATAATTAATCTGAACTTAAATGGACTAAATGTTCCAGTAAAATGATGTGGGGCATCAGAATGGATAAAAAGCAAGACCCATTTATATACTGCCTAAAAGAGACTCATTTTAGACCTAAGGACCCTGTAGATTGAAAATGAAGGGATGGAGAAATCTTTATCATGCAAATGGATGTCAGAAGAAAACTGGAATAGTAACATTTATATCAGGCAAACTAAATTGTAAACCAAAGACTCTAACAAGAGATGGAAAAGGGCACTATATCATAAAAGAGGGGTCTATCCAACAAGATCTAATAATTATAAATATGTATACCCCCAACTTGGAAGAACCCAAATATATAAAACATAACAAACATAAAGGAACTGATTGATTATACTACAATAAGAGTAGGGGACTTTAAACCCAACTTACATCAAGGGACAGATGTTCTAAGCTGGAAATCAACACAGAAACAATGGCTTTGAATGACACACTGGACCAGATGGACTTAACAGATGTATTCAGAACATTTTATCCTAAGGCAGCAGAATACACATTTTTTTCAAGTGTATATAGGATATTCTCCAGAACAGATCATATACTGGGTCACAAATCAGGCCTCAAAAAGTATAAAAAGATTGAGATAATGCCATTCATATTTTCTGATCACAACACTATGACACTTGAAGTCAATCAAAAGAAAAAATTTGGAAGATCACAAATATACAAAGGCTAAAGAATATCCTACTAAAGAATGAATAAGTCAAGTAGGAAATTAAAGAAGAATGTAAAAAAATATACATGGAAACAAATGAAAATAAAAACACAACAATCTCAAACCTTTGGGATACAGCAAAAGCAATCCTAAGATGGAAGTGTATAGCAGTATAGGCCTACCTTGAGAAGCAAGGAAAATCTCAAATATACAACCTAAACTTACACCTAAAGGAGCTAGACAAAAAAAAAAAAAAAGGCCATGAGCTAGCAGAATAAGGAAAATAATAAAGATTAGAGCATAAAACTGGACAGCAACATATAAAGGAATGAAATTGAACCACTTTCTTACACCATACACCAAAATAAATTTAAAATTGATTGAATTTCTAAATGTGAGATAGGAATCCATCAAAATTCAGACAGTAACGTCTTTGCATTGGCCTTACCAACTTCTAACTAGATGCATCTCCTAAAACAAGGGAAACAAAAGCAAAAATGAACTACTGGGACTTCATCAAGATAAAAACTCCTGCAGAGCAAAGGGAATAATCAACAGAACTAAAAGGCAACCTTCGGAATTGGAGAAGATATTTGGAAACAATGTATCTCATAAAGGGTCAGTATCCAAAATATATAAAGAACTTATAAAACTCAATACCAAAATGAATAATCCAATTAAAATGGTCATAAGACTTGAATACACATTTTCTCAAAAAGAAATTAAAGGTGTCTTACAGACATATGAAAAGATGCTTAACATCATTTATCATTAGGGAAATACAAATCAAAACTATAATGAGATATCACTTCACACCTGTCAGAATGGCTAAAATTAACGTAGACAACCACAGGTATTGGTGAGGATCCAGAGCAAGGGGAACCTTCGTTGATTTACATCGCCTGTTGGTGGGGATGTAAACTGTTGCAGCCACTCTGGAAAACAGTATGGACATTCCTCAAAAAATTAAAAAATAGAACTACTGTATGATCCAGCAATTGCACTACTAGGTATCCATCCAAAGGATACAAAATACTGATCTGAAGGGATACATACACCCCAATGTTTATAGCAGCATTATCAACAATAGTCAAATTATGGACAGAGCCCAAATGTCCAATGACTGATGAATGGATAAAGAAGTGTGTGTGTGTGTGTATACATATAATATATTATATATTCTATATATAATATATCAAATATATTGGAATATTACTCAGCATCAAAAAGAATGAAATCTTGCCATTCACAATAATATGGATGGAGATAGAGAGTATTATGTTAAGTAATATAGATCAATCAAAGAAAGACAAATACCATATAATTTACAATATGGTTATATGGTTATAATCTGACTATATATGGTTCTAATGTGGCTATATAATATGATTGCATAAATTCCACTTTTATATGGAATTTAGAAAACAGAACAAATAAACATGGTGGGGAGAGTCAAACCATAAAACAGACTGTTAACTACAGAGAACAAATTGAGAGTTCCTGGAGGGGAGGGGAGTGGGAGAGGATAGATCAAATGGGTTATGTTAGGGGTATTAAAGGAGGCACTTATGATGAGGACTGGGTATTGTACGTATGTAATGAATCACTAAATTCTACACCTGAAACTAATATTATACTGTATGTTAATAAAAATAAAAATAAATAAAATGAAATGAAAAAAAAAGCAATAAAAACTTGAAAAATGAATAGTCTGGCTATATACTAACATAAAAGTAAATAAGTAAAGCCAAGCTTGATTTTACTTATTAACAACAACAACAAAAGGTTATATGATCTCTGATGTTCAAATTTCAAAGTTTTATTTAACACATTTCAGAAGGAAATCAATTATGTTTTTAATTTTTTCAATTTAAAAAATACATATGGAAGAATTATAAAAACAAAACAAAAGCAATCAAAATCTGAACTCATCGATACAGAATACAGACTAGTGGTCGCCAGAGGAAGGGGAGAGGGGGATAGGGATGGGCAAAATGGATGAAGAAGATTAAAAAGTAAAAACATCCAGCTGTAAAATAAGTAAGTCATGGGATATAACATAGCCTGGTGGCTATGGTTAGTAATACTGTATTATGTACTGAAAGTTGTGAAGAGAGTAGATCATAATGTTTTCAGCACAGGAAAAAGAAAAATAAAAACCTGTAACTATGTATGGCCATGATGTTAATAAGCATCATTGTGGTGACCAGTTCAAAATACATATGAATATCAAATCATATGTTGTACACCTGAAACTAACATAATATGCCAGGTATACCCAAATTTTTCAAAATAAATAAAGATAAAAATGAGTTAAATAAAAGATGTAATTATCTGGTCGCAGCCGCCGGGGCCATCACCGCTATCGCCCTGCAGAGGGAGGAGAAGCAGCTGGAGGCATCATTAGATGCACTGCTGAGTCAAGTGGCTGATCTGAAGAACTCACTGGAGAGTTTCATATACAAGTTGGAGAACGAGTATGACCGGCTGACCTGGCCGTCTGTCCTGGACAGCTTCGCCTTGCTCTCCGGACAGTTGAACACTTTGAACAAGGTCTTGAAGCATGAAAAGACACCGCTGTTCCGCAACCAGGCCATCATCCCCCTGCTGCTGTCCTCAGACCGTGATGAAGATCTCATGCGGCAGACCCAAGGACGAGTGCCTGTTTTCAGCCACAAGGTGGTCCCTGACCACCTGAGAACCAAGCCTGACCCTGAGGTCGAAGAGCAAGAGAAGCAGCTCACAACAGATGCTGCTCGCATTGGTACCGACGCAGCTCAGAAGCAGATCCAGAGCTTGAATAAAATGTGCTCGAAACTTCTGGAGAAAATCAGCAAAGAGGAATGGGAATCTGAGAGTGGAGGTCTCTGGCCAAACAAGCAGACCTTTAACCCTGCAGACACCAATGCCTTAGTAGCAGCTGTGGCCTTTGGGAAGGGGCTATCGAATTGGAGGCCTTCTGGCAGTAGTGGTCCTGGCCAGCCCGGCCAGCCAGGGCTGGGCGGATCCTTGCTGGAGCCTCAGGATTACAGCAAGTACAGATGGCGGGAGCTGCAAGCCAACAGCAGCCACTGCTCAGTGGGGTGCAGATGACCCAGGCAGGTCAAACAGGGAAAATGCCAAGTGGAATAAAAACCAACATCAAGTCTGCTTCAATGCATCCCTACCAGTGGTGAGTGTGGCCGGCAACTTGGCCCAAAGCTGGACTAGATGGGTACAATAAAGAGAACATGGGCTTTCAGCGCCAGACAGGTTTCCAGCTGCACCACTGACTAGCTGAGTGACCTTGGGCAAGTGACCTGATTTTTCTGAGCCTGTTTTCTTTGTAAATGGTGGTGATACCTACCTCATAGGGTTGTTGTGAGGACTGAAATGAGAAAATGAATGTAAAACAGTACAGCCTATGAAATAACGAGCATTCAATAAATGATAGTTTCTACAGCCAAAAAATAAAAAAAAAATAAAAATAAAAAATGTAATTATCTCTGTTTTTAATTTAAATCAATAACTTAAAAAAAAAAAGAGGACTAGGAAACATTCAATGCTTCCTCTTAAAACACAATGAATTTAAACTAGAAATAAAAAATTTTAAAAATTGGAAAATCCAGGATCCCTGGGTGGCGCAGCGGTTTGGTGCCTGCCTTTGGCCCAGGGCGCGATCCTGGAGACCCGGGATCGAATCTCACGTCGGGCTCCCGGTGCATGGAGCCTGCTTCTCCCTCTGCCTATGTCTTTGCCTCTCTCTCTCTCTCTGTATGACTATCATAAATAAATAAAAATTTTTTAAAAAATTAAAAAAAAAATTGGAAAATCTCCAAATGCATGGAGATTAAACAACCAATTTCTAAATAACACAAGTCAAAGAAGTAACTTCAAGAGAAATTTTTAAATATTTTAAGTAAATGAGAATAAAATTACAACTTTTCCAATTTGTGGATGCAGTATAAACAGTGATTAGAAGGAAATTTATAACACTGAGTGCATATATTAGACAAGACAAAAGATAAAAAGAGAGGTCTGAAATCATTAACCTAAGTTTCCACCATAAGGAATTAGAAGAAAAGAAATAATAAAAATCAGAGCAAATATCAATAATTTTAAAATTTAGGAAATCAGTACAGAAAAGCAAAAAAACAAAGCTGGTTCTTCAAAGATTGAAAAAACCAGTAAGTCTGTAGCCAGGCCAAAAAAAAAAAGGAAAGAAAGAAAGAAAGAAAGAAGAAAGAAAGAAAGAAAGAAAGAAAGAAAGAAAGAAAGAAGAAAGAGAGAGAGAGAGAAAGAAAGAAAGAAAGGAAGGAAGGAAGGAAGGAAGGAAGGAAGGAAGGAAGGAAGGAAGGAAGGAAGGAAGGAAGGAAGGAAGGAAGGATAAGAAACTACTAATATCAGAAGATAGGAGGGAACATTACTACAGATCCCATGGGCATTAAAAGGACAAAAAAATGAATTTTATGGACAACTCCATGCCCACAAATTAGTTAACCTAGATGAAATGGACCAAATCCTTAAAAGACATAATCAACCAAAACTTACACAAGAAAAAATAGACAACCTGAATAAGCCTATATCTACTAAAGAAATTGAATAAATAATTAATAAACTTCCCACATATGAAGTGGGATAGGTTTCCTAGTGAATTATACTATTTAAGGAAGAAATTACACCAATTCTCTACAATCTCTTTCAACAAATAGAAGCACAAGGAATTGTCTTAACTGACTCTATTAATGCAACATTATACTAATACCAAAACCAGATAAAGACATTACAAGCAAGACAGCTACAGATCAATATCTTTCATAAACATGGATGCAAAAAAATTTCAAGAAAAAGTCAACAAATGAAATCCAACAATATGTAAAAAGAATTACACACCATGACCAAATGAAATTTATCTCAGTTATGGAAGGCTGGTTCAACATTTAAAAACCAATTAATGTAACCCATCACACCAACAGCCTTAAAAATAAAGTTCAGATGGTAAAATCCATAGATGAAAGAAAGCATGAGAAAATCAAACACCTATTTGTGATAAAAACTTTCAGTGAACTAAGAATAGATGGAAATCTACTCAAATTGATAAATGGTATCTAAGATACCTACAGCTAACATTATATTTAATGGTGAGAAACTGCAAGCTTCCCCTACCGGAACAAAGGATGTCCCCTATCATCACTCCTTTTCAACACTGTATTGGAAGTTCAAGTTAATGCAATAAGGCACAAAGTGGAAATGAAAGTTACATAAATTGGGAAGGAGGAAATAACACTGCATTCACAGAAGACATGTTCATCTATGTAGAAATTCTTAAAGAATTAAAGTGGAAAATATGGAACTAATAATCAATTATTGAAAATTTACAGGATACAAGGTCAATATACAAAAGCCCATTGATTTATTATTTACTAAAAAATAAAAAAGGGGAATTTTAAATTGAAACCATTATACCATTTACATCAGCACCTTCAAAAATGAAATACGTAGGTACAAATCTATCAAAATATATACAAGATCTATATGAGGAATACTATAAGACTCTGATGAACTAAAACAAAGAACTAAATAAATGAAGATATATTTCTTGTTCATGGATAATAAAACACATTATTGTAAAGATGTCATTTCTTCCCAAATTGATCTACAGATTCAATGCAATCTCACGAAAAATCCTAGCAAGTTATTTCATGGATATGAAAAACTGATTCTACAGTTTATAGAAAGAGGTCAAAGACTCAGAATACTCAATATAATATTGAAGGAGAAAAATAAGTTTGGAACATATATATTACTGAATTTAAGATTTACTGTAAAATGACAGTTATCAAGACAATGTGACATTTGAGAAATAATACACAAACATATTAATAGAACAGAATAGAGGCCAGAAATATAACATCACAAATATAGTCACTTGATTTTGACAAGTTAGCAAAGTCAATAAATTGGAGCAAAGACAAGTCTCTAGCAAACAATAAGGGAACAAAAGTACACATCTTCATTAAAAAACAAAACAAAAAAACGAGTTTAGACACAGACTTTACACCATTCCGAAAATAACTGTACATGGATCACAGACCCAAATATAAACTGCAATACCTTAAAACTCCAGTTGGATAACTTAGAAGATAACTCCTGGGAGTAACCTGGGAGTATAGGGTTATTTTTTTGGATAGAATACCAAAGACAAAAATCCATGAAAGAAATAATTTGTAAGCTGTGTTTTGTCAAAACTAAGAAACAGCAAGAAAAACAACAAAACACAAAAACAAACAAAAAAACCATAAAACTTTCTGCTCTCTGAGAGATATTGTCAAGAAATAAGATCAGCCTCAGACTGGGAGAAAATATTTACCAAAGACACCCCTACTAAAGACTATTATCCAAAATGTTCAGAGAACTCTTAAAACTCAACAATAAGAAAACTAACAACTCAATTAAATAATGGGCCAGAGACTTGAATAGACTCCTCACCAAAGAAGATAAAAGATGAAAAATAAGCACATGAAAAGGTGCTTCACATCATATGTCATCAGGCAACACAAATTAAAATAACAAAAGAATACTACTACCACATCCATTAGAAAAGCTAAAATCCAGAACATTGACAACACCCAATATTGACATTATGAAGAGCAATAGGAATTCTCATTCATTGTTAGTGGGAATGTAAAATGGTACAGTCTGAAAGACATTTTAGTGGCTTCTTAGAAAAATACATGTATTTTTACCATGTGTTCCAGCAAAATCACACTGCTTACTATTTACCCAAAGGAGTTGAAAACTTATATCTACACAGAAACCTCCACATAGACATTTATGGCAAATGTATTCATAATTATCAAAACTTGGAAGCAACTAAGATATCCTTTAGTAATAAATAGATAAATTTATTTTATCGATTTGTTATGTCTTTTTGTTATAAATAAAACTGTGGTACATCTAGAAAATGGAATTTTCAGTGCTGAAAGAAAAGGAGCTATCAAACCATGAAACTATGTGGAAGAACCTTAAATGCATATTGCTAAGTGAAAGAAGCCAATCACTTAAGTTTATGTATTGTATGATTCTAACTCTAAGACATCCTAGAAAAGGCAAAACTATGGAGACAATGTAAAAATTAAAAAAAAAAAAAAAAAGATTGGTGGTTGCTATGGCATAGGGGGAAATATGAATAAGCAGAGCACAAAGGATTTTTAGGGAGGAGAAAATGTCCATAGTAGCCAAACTGTGGAAGGAGCCTCGGTGTCCATCTGCTCTCAACCCACTCATGCTATCTTTCTCATTCACTCTCACTGTGTCTCATAAATAAATAAACAAACAAATACATCTTTCAAAAATTACTTAACAAGATTTTTATTTTTTTAAGATTTTAGTTTATTTTATTTTTGTATATTTTTTTTGGAGTTCGTTTTGCCAACATATAGTGTAACACCCAGTGCTCATCCCGTCAACTGCCCTCCTCAGGGCTTGTTACCCAGTCACCCTGTCCCTCTGCTCACCTCCCCTTCCACTACCCCTTGTTTGTTTCCAGAGTTAGGAGTCTCTCTATTCCCTCTCTATTTCCCACTCATTTTCTCTCTTTTCCTCTTTAATCTCTTTCACTATTTTTTATATTCCCCATATGAGTGAAACCATATGTTTGTCCTTCTCCAATTGACTTACTTTACACAGTATAATACCCACCAGTTCCATCCACCTTGAAGCAAATGGTGGGTATTTGTCATTTCTAATGGCTGAGTAATATTCCATTGTATACATAAACCACATCTTCTTTATCCATTCACCTTTCGATGGACACCGAGGCTCCTTCCACAGTTTGGCTACTGTGGACATTGCTGCTATAAACATTGGGGTGCAGGTGTCCCGGAGTTTCACTTCATCTGTATCTTTGGGGTAAATCCCAGGCAGTGCAATTGCTGGGTCGTAGGGCAGTTCTTTTCTTAACTCTCTGAGGAATCTCCACACAGTTTTCCAAAGTGGCTGCACCAGTTCACATTTCCACCAACAGTGCAAGAGGGTTCCCCCTTTCTCCACATCCTCTCCAACATTTGCTGTTTCCTGTCTTGATAATTTTCCCCATTCTCACTGGTGTGAGGTGGATTCTCATTGTGGTTTTGATTTGTATTTCCCTGATGGCAAGTGATGCAGAGCATTTTCTCATGTGCTTGTTGGCCATGTCTATGTCCTCTGTGAAATTTCTGTTCGTGTCTTCTGCCCATTTCATCATGGGATTGTTTGTTTCTTTGCTGTTGAGTTTAATTAGTTCTTTATAGATCTTGGATACCAGCCCTTTATCTGATATGTCATTTGCAAATATCTTCTCCCATTCTGTAGGTTGTCTTTTAGTTTTGTTGACTGTTTCTTTTCCTGTGCAGAAGCTTTTTACCTTGATTAAGTCCCAATAGTTCATTTTTGCTCTTGTTTCCCTTGCCTTCATAGATGTATTTTGCAAGAAGTTTCTGTGGCCTGGTTCAAATAGGGTGTTGCCTGTGTTCTCCTCTAGGATTTTGATGGATTCTTGTCTCACATTTAGATCTTTCATCCATTTTGAGTTTATCTTTGTGTATGGTGTAAGAGAATGGTCTAGTTTCATTCTTCTGCACATGGCTGTCCAATTTTCCCAGCACCATTTATTGAAGGGACTGTCCTTTTTCCAGTGGATATTCTTTCATGCTTTGTCAAATATTAGTTGACCAGAGAGTTGAGGGGCCATTTTTGGGTTCTCTATTCTGTTCCATTAATCTCTGTGTCTGTTTTTATGCCAGTACCACACTGTTTTGATGATCACAGCTTTGTAGTACAACTTGAAATCCGGCCTTGAGATGCCCCTGGCTACCATATTAATTCTTCCAATCCATAAGCATGGGATATTTTTCTATCTCTTTGTGTCTTCCTCAATTTCTTTCAGAAGTGTTCTATAGTTTTTAGGGTATAGATCCTTTACCTCTTTGATAAGGTTTATTCCTGGGTATCTTATGCTTTTGGGTGCAATTGTAAATGGGATTGACTCCTTAATTTCTATTTCTTCAGTCTCATTGTTAGTGTATAGAAATGCCATTTATTTCTGGGTGTTGATTTTGTGTCCTGCACATTGCTGAATTGCTGTATGAGTTTTAGCAATCTTGGGGTGGAGCCTTTTGGTTTTTCTATATACAGTATCATGTCATCTGAGAAGAGGGAGAGTTTGATTTCTTTGCCAATTTGAATGCCTTTTATTTCTTTTTGCTTTTCTGATTGCTGAGGCTAGACTTCTAGTACTATGTTGAATAGCAGTGGTGAGAATGGACATCCCTGTCTTGTTCCTGATCTTAGGAGAAAGGCTCCCAGAATTTCCCCATTGAGAATGATATGTGCTGTGGGCTTTTCGTAGATGGCTTTTAGATGCTGAGGAATGTTCCCTCTCTCCCTACACTCTGAAGAGTTTTGGTCAGGAATGGATGCTGTATTTTGTCAATTCCTTTCTCTGCATCTATTGAGAGGACCTATGTTTCTTGTTTTTTCTCTTGTTGATATGATTCATCATGTTGATTGTTTAACAAGTTGAACCAACCTTGCATCCCAGGGATAAATTCCACTTGGTCATCGTGAACAATCTTCTTAATGTATTGGTGAATCCTATTGGCTAGTATCTTGTTGAGAATTTTTGCATCTGTGTTCTTCCTGTTCCAGTTTTGGTAATTTGTGATTTTCCAGAAATGCATCCATTTCTTCTAGATTGCCTAATTTGTTGATGTATAGCTGCTCATCATATGTTTTTAAAAGCATTTGTATTTCCTTGGTATTGGTTGTGATCTCTCCTTTTTCATTCGTGATTTTATTAATTTGAGTCTTTTTTGTTTTTAATAAGGCTGGCTGACGGTTTATCTATCTTATTAATTCTTTCAAAGAACCAACTCCTGGTTTTGTTGATCTGTTCTACAGTTCTGGTCTCTATTTCATTGAGTTCTGCTTGAAACTTTATTATCTCTCTTCTTCTGCTTGGTGTAGATTTTATTTGCTGTTCTTTCTCCAGTTCCTTTAGGTGCAAGGTTAGCTTGTGTATTTAAGGTTTTTCCAATTTTTTGAGGGATGCTTGTATTGCAATGTATTTCTTTCTTAGGACTGTTTTTGCTGTATCCCAAAGATTTTGAAAGGTTGTATCTTCTTTTTCATTAGTTTCCATGAATCTTTAATTCTTCTCTAATTTCCTGGTTGCCCCTTTCATCCTTTAGCAGGATGGTCTTTGACCTCCACGTGTTTGAATTTCTTCCAAATTTCTTCTTGTGATTAAGTTCAAGTTTCAAAGCATTATGGTCTGAAAATATGTATGGGACAATCCTAATCTTTTGGTATCAGTTGAGACCTGATTTGTGACCCAATAAGTGGTCTATTCTGGAGAAATTTCCATGTGCACTTGAGAGGAATTGTATTCAGTTGCATTCGGATGCAAAGTTCTGTATATATCTGTGAAATCCATCTGGTCCAGTGTATCATTTAAAGCTCTTGTTTCTTTGGAGATGTTGTGCTTAGAAGATCTGCCATTTGCAGAAAGTGCCGTGTTGAAGTCTCCTACCATTAGTGTATTATTATCTAAGTATGTCTTAACTTTGGTTATTAATTGATTGATATACTTGGCAGCTCCCACAATAGGGGCTTAAATATTCATGCTTGTTAGGTCCTCTTGTTGGATAGACCCTTCAACTATGATACAGTGTCCCTCTTCATCTCTTACTACAGTCTTTGGGATAAACTTTAATTTATCTGATATGAGGATTGCTACCCGTGCTTTCTTTTGAGGACCACTTGAATGGTAAATGGTTCTCCAGGCTTTCATTTTCAGGCTGTAGGTCGCCTTAGGTCTAAAATGAGTCTCTTGTAGACAGCAATTAGATAATTCTTGCTTTTTTACCCTGTCTGAAAACCTGCATCTTTTGATGGGATCATTATGCCCACATAATGCTCACATTCAGAGTAACTATTGATAGATATGAATTCAGAGTGGTTGTAATACCTATTCAGTCCTGTTTTTGTGGTTATTTCTTTGGGTTTCCTCGTTGTTTTACAGGATTCCCCTTAATATTTCTTGCAGAGCTGGTTTGGTAGTCACATATTCTCTCAGTTTCTGCCTATATTGGAAGCTCTTTATCTTTCCTTCCATTCTGAATGAGAGCCTTGCTGGACATTATATTCCTGGCTTCATGTTCTTCTCATTTAATACCCTGAATATATCATGGCAGCCCTTTCTGGCCTGCTGGGTGTCTGTGGAGAGGTCTTCTGCTAATCTAATATTTCTCCCCATATAAGTAAAGAATCTCTTGTCTCTTGCTGCTTAAAGGATTTTCTCTTTATCTTTGGAATTTACAAGTTTCACTATTAAATATCAAGGTGTTGAACGGTTTTTATTGATTTTGGGGGTACCTCTCTATCTCCTGGATCTGAATGCCTGTTTCCCATTCCGAGTTAGGGACATTCTCAGCTATGATTTGTTCAAATATGCTTTCTGACCCTCTGGCCCTCTCTGTGTTCTCTGGAACCAGAATTATATGTAGATTTTTCCTTCTAAGGCTGTCATTCATTTCCCTTTACTTTTCATCATGGTCTTTTAATTGTCTTTCTCCTTTTTCCTCAGCTGTTTCCCTTGCCATCAACTTGCCTTCTATGTCACTTTTTCCTCTACCTCATTAGCCCTTGTCCTTAGGACCTCCAGTTTGGATTGCATCTCATTTAATGGATTTTTTATTTCGGCCTGATTAGATCTAAATTCTGCAGTCATGAAGTTTCTAAATTCCTTTGTGCTTTTTTCTAGAGCCACCAGTAGCTTTATAATTGTGCTTCTGAATTGGCTTTCTGACATCAAATTATAATCCAAATTTTGTAACTCTGCAGCAGAGAGTACTGTTTCTGATTCTTTCTTTTGTGGTGAGTTCTTCTGTCTAGTCATTTTGCTCAGTGTAGAGTGACTGTATGAGTGAACTGAGTCAAGAATATCAATCACGACCTAAGTAAATTTCACCCTAGATGATTCGACAAGGTCTGAGACCAGAAATTGAAATCAAAGATCAGAACAAAATAAGACAAAAGTACCACTAAAGTGAAAAACAAATTTTAAAACAAAGTAGAAAAAAAAAAAAGAAAAGAAAGAAAAGAAAAGAAAAGCCAAGAATCCCAGAGAAGAAGAAAGACAAAAAAGGAAAAGGGGGAAAAAAGTAGAGAAAAAAGCAAAAGTAAAGAGGAAAAATAAAGAAAAAAGATAAAAGGGGGACACCTAGGTGGCTCAGTGGTTTAGCACCTGCCATCGGCCCAGGGCATGATCCCGGAGTCCAGGGATCGGGTCCCATGTCAGGCTCCCTGCATGGAGCGTGCTTCTCCCTCTGCCTGTGTCTCTGCCTCTGTGTGTGTGTGTGTGTGTGTGTCTTATGAATGAATAAATAAAATCTTAAAAAAAAGAGAGAGAACAAAGATAAAAGAAAAGAAACAAAGGGGAGTACTGGGAGACGGTGGTGGTGAATGAGTTGTAGTGGATGTAGAATGTAGTCTATGTGAAAGGTTCTATTGGGTCTTTCTCTTGGTTCTGAGTATATTAAGTTCTGTATGCTAGAAAATGCTCAGTTCAAATTTATATAAACCAGAAATACTTGAAGAGGGTCCTACCATTGACCACCAAAACATAAATGAAATAAAACAGGGGGGCAGAATGGGAATGAGAACTCTCACAGAATGAACCAGCATGGTATGCCACTTGGTTCTGGGTGCAAGCTGGTCATGTTATTTTTTTTTTTTTTTAAGATTTTATTTATACATGAGAAAGAGAGAGAGAGAGGCAGAGGGAGAAGCAGGCTCCATGCCGGGAGCCTGACATGGGACTCCATCCCGGGACTCCAGGATCACACCCTGGCCGAAGGCAGGCACTAAACCGCTGAGCTACCCTGGCTGCCCTGGTCATGTTTTAGAAGGTGGGGTTGTACTGGAAAAAGGAAGAAAAGAAAATAGGAGGGGGAACCCTCTGGTTCTATACACTGTAAATCCCTGCACTTCCCCTGAGCTTTCCAGCGCTGCTGGGTGGAGAACTTGCCCTTCCCCGTCCTTCCAGCTGGTCTTCTGGGGCGGGGCCTGCTGTGCCGGTTCTCAGGTGTGTGCACCTGGGGAGATGCTCCGCCCCTGCCGGTGCCGGGCTCAGCGGGAGCTGCTGACCCCGTGAGGCCCCCGTCCCCTGGCGGCCCCGCCCCTCCCAGGCGCAGGGTGACCCAGGAGGGACAACCCCCCTGGCGGCGGCCGGGTCCCCAGCCCCGGCGTCAGCTCCCGCGGTACCGACCGCAGCTCCCCGTCCGCACTGGCCTGGATGCTCCGGGGCGGGGGGCGCGGCCCCGCACAGCTCGGGGGCGCCCGGCGGCGGCGGCAGGAGCGTCCCCGCCGTCCCGGGCCCTCCCCGCCTCCCCGCCTCCCCGCCTCCCCGTCCCGGGGGGAGCGCAGGGTCCCGGCCGTGTCCCCCGCGCCCTGGGCTCCGGGGCCTGCGCTGCTGGGGTCGCTCCCGGGGCCGCGGCTCCCGAAGGCAGCAGGGCGCAGCCCCCTCCGCCCGGAGCCCCCGCCCGCCCGCCCGCCCGGCTGCTCCCCGAGGCCCCGCCGGGCGCTCCAGCCCTTTCCCGCGCTCGGCCCGCGGGGTGTGGGGCGCCCTGCCCCGGGCGCACGTCCTGCCAGTGACCCCGGGAGGCTGGAGGCCCCACGGCCCCTCCGCGGCTCCGCCCGGGCTCCCCGCTCAGCGCCTTTCCCTCGGGAAGAATCCGGGGCGGATGTGAAGTTCCCGCTGCCCCGGGCGGGGCCTCCCTGTGCCGAGGCTTTCACCCCGGCCTCGGCCGGCTCCCCGGGGCCTCCCCCACTGGATTCTTTCTTATTTCATTGTGTCCACACCTCCCTACCTTGCTAGAAGCGAAAACCCTTCCCTCTGTAGCGCTCCAGCTGTTCTCTCTTTAAGTCTCAGGTCGGATTCGTAGGTGTTCAGGATGATTTGAAAGTTATCTAGATGAGTTGGTGGGGCCAGGTGAGGTGAGGACCCTAATCCTCTGCCATCGTCTGCATTTAAGCACTTAACAAGATTTTTAAATAATATTTACAATAAAACAAATATAAATAAAAAATGAAGAAATATGAAAAATGAACACTTTTGAGGATTGTCAGATTGGCCATAATTTATTTTCTTCCAGTAAAAGTCCCTTTATGATATGACTGTGAATCTCCACTCCTCAAGAGTGGGGACCTATTTCCCTACCTCTTTGATTTCTTTAGACTAGTGGGTTTTTGTTGTTTGTTTTTGTTTGTTTGTTTTACCTAGACCACGTGGCAGGGTAATGTGCCAGTTCTGAGCCAGGACTTTAAGGCTTTTTGTATGTTTCTCCTCTTGCTGCTCCTAACCTGGACATGTAGAAAAGTCTGGGCTAGCTTAGTGAAGAAACCACATGGAAGGAGAAAAACCATTCAACCTGGGGCCTCCTGGACTAGCCAGACAGCTAAACTATCATCTGATTTTGTATGCCCACCAGACAGCAAAAAACACTTATCTGAGTCCAGCCTCAATTCCCAACTCAGAACTATAAGATATATACATGGTTATTGTTTTAATCCACTACTTTAGGGATAATTTGTTTTATAGCAATGACTTACTGATAGAGGCAAAATTGAAATGTAAAAGACAGAAATTATTTTTTAAAAAGATAAAAATCTAAACAAGAGAACTAGATGTGTTTCATGAATCAAAGGAAAAAGATGTCTGGCTTTAGAGGCTGGAAACTAAACTATACAATAAATAACCTTTAACCCATAAGCTGGTCCTTTTGTCTTGAAAATAGGCAGTGTAGCTACTTTGTGCCTGAAGGGACTGTCTCAAAGCTGAACAGAAATCCACTAGGAGGAATGGCTTTCATACCTACTTGAACTAGTGCATGGATAAAGCAAGTAGGGATAACAGATCAACTCTTTAGAAAAGAGGCCACAAAACACAGAACATTTGAAGGCTAATGATGTTACTGCTGTTGGTCAGGCCTCATACATAAAAAATTTAGCACGTAAAGCAAGTGGTAAACGTTGTTGCTGAGTGCCACACACGAGAAAAGTGCTAAAGTATACCCATTAAAATGCTCTTTATCCTCCTTCAAATGAAAATATTTGGAGGAAAAATACTTTGATAAGGATGAATATTTTTACAAAAGCTACTTTTTTAACAATTGGGTTATAGGGGTGCCTGGGTGTCTCATTCGTTTAAGTTTCCAGCTCTTGGTTTTGGATCAGGTTGTGATCTCATGGGTCATGGCCTAGAGCACTGGTTGGGGTCCCCATTCAGCAGGGAGTCTGTATCAAGATGCTCTCTCTCTGCCCCTGCCAGTCTCATGCTTGTGCATGTTCCTTCTCTTTCTCATTAATTAATTAATTAATTAATTTCCTAGATTTAGTAAGAGATGTTAAATTGACTCAAAGCCCTTTGACAATGAAATTGATAACATCAAGAGGGATTGTTGGTTATTTAAAGGAGAAAACCAATTGAATAACAGCAGATTTTTTTTAAAAAGAGTTTATTTATTTATTCATGAGAGACACAGAGAGAGGAGAGGCAGAGACACAGGCAGAGAGAGAAGCAGGCTCCATGCAGGAAGTCTGATGCGGAACTCGATCTTGGGACTCCAGGATCATGCCCTGGGCCAAAGGCAGGCACTAAACCGCTGAGCCACCCAGGGATCCCAATAGCAGATTTTCAAATAAAAACATGGAGTCCAGAAAAAAATGGCATACTGTTTAAAAGTTCTGAAAGATAATGAGTGTCAGTTCTGCATTCTATATCCTGTGGAAATATCCTTCAATAATGAAAGGGAAACTAAATATTGTTAGGCAGATGAAAAAGAGAATTTTTCACTAGGGGAACTTTCCTTAAAGAATGGCTAAAGGAAGTACTCAGAACATAAAAGAAAAAGTAGCAGAGGAGGCTTGGAATTATAAAAAGAAAACAAACAAACAATGAATGGATAAAGATTAAGGATAGAAACTGAGGGAAATATAAAGCCATTAAATAAAATTTTAAGATCATATTTGATAACTGAAACAAAAATTATCATAATATCATCTGATGTGGCACTCAAGAGAATTGCACTTAAAATGTGGAGAGAGTAAGGAGACCTATGTGGAAGTAAGACTTCTACACATCACTTGAAGTGGTAAAACAGTGATACCAAACAGGCTGTGATACCTTGTGTGTCATAATATCTATAGCAACTTCTGTGAAACGTATACAAAACTGATATAAATACTGCAAATAAATCAAGACAAATTCTTAAAAATCTTCAAAATCTTGAAATGTTGAGAATGTTGAGGAAAGAAAAACAGAAGAATGAGTAACAGAAAAAAAATACATAACAAAATGACAGATTTTTGCCCTAACATAAAAATACTTAAATATAAATTATCTAAATATGTCAATTAAAATGCAGAGGGGAACACTTGGGTGGCTCAGTCAGTTAATTGTCTGATTCTTAATTTTTGGCTCAGGTCATGACCTCAAGGTGGTGAGATCAAGCACCAGGTCAGGCTCCATGCTCAGCAGGGAGTCTGCTTGAGATTCCCTCTCTCCCTTTCCCACTGCCCCTCCTCCACCCACTCTCACGTGGGCTCACACACTCTCACTCTGACTAAAACAAATAAATCTTTTTTAAAAATTAAAAAAAATGAAATACAGAGAATTACAGAGTAGAAAAAGACATGTTGTCTAAAAAACCCCACTTCATATACAAAGGCATAAATATGTTGAAAAGCACATAAATTAGCATTAAAGAAACATGACTATCTATTTGTAGATGATATGATTGGCTATGTAAAAAACACAAGAAATCTGCCAAAGAAAGCCTTTAGAACTAGCAATTAAGTTCTGAAATTTTACAGAATACATAATCAACACAAATTGTTTGCCTATAGAAATCAAAATTAAGATATGATATGACTTAAAATCACTTCAACAAAATTTAAAAGAAATCTGAGAAAACCTAAATAAATGGAGACACATAATATGAATTGGAAAGAATCAACATAATGAAGAAGTTAGAGTTCCCTTTATTATTTATAGGTTTAATAAAATTTTAATGAAAATCCTCACAAGAATTTTTCATGGAAAAACGTTTTTAATATATTAATCTTTATTTTGTCCTGAATGTACACATGAGGTTTCTGAACAGAGCAGATTTCCTATTACTTGTCATTTAGGCAATGCCATGCCCTTCTGTCTCAGTTCTTACACCAACATGATGAGCAACAAGTCAAGTATTCTCCACATACATAATCTGATTTGTAGGCGAAGAATAGAGAAAATGAATTTTCTGTACTTATATTCAGACAAAAAAATAGGCAGCTGATTCCTACCTATCATAGAGTGTTCATCTTGGAAATTTCTACTCGAATACTTTGGAATTTAAATAATTCTCTCCAGGGAAAGTGAAAGAGCATTGCCTTAGGCTTTATAATCCAAAAATGACTTATTTTTCTTTCAAGTGTAAAAACATACCTCTACAATTTAGGTAAATATCTGTGGAGTTTTCAATTTCTCTACACACTAGTTAACTTCTGCTTACTTTTCTAACACAGTTTCCAAGTTCCAGTAAAATTTCTTCTAGGCCCTAACTATTTAAAAACATAAAGATATTTTCTCTAAAATCTAAATTGTTTCACAGTAGATAATAAATATGCCTCCTGACAATAACCCAAGCCCAGAAAATTTTATAGTTGACTCCTTACAAACATGCATAGGATGATGAGCTCATATGATTTGCAAGTTTAGTATAGATATTGGAAAAACTAAAACTCCAGTTCATCTTATAGGATTCATGTAACTATTGAAAAAACAAAACAAAACAGCACAGTACAAAACGCTGAGACAGAGTGAGATTGAAAGAATTAAAGGTCAGTTGTAATTATCAATTTAGTTATAAAAATTTTCAAATAAAATATTAGTTAACCTAATTTTCTACTATTTTAAAATAATAATCTATCATTGTATTTATTACACAAATTTAAAAGTTTTCAACAGTAGTAAATCAATGTAACTCACCACATTTCTCAGATTAAAGGAGCGACATCAACATCATATGATTATTTCAATGAATGCAGAAATTCTTTCATACCTTTCAATTGCTAATAAGTAGAAGGGAACTTAAACTGTTAAGGAAATATTTACATGAGGAGGTTTAGATGTTATTTCTCTATGATCAGTAAAGCAAGAGCGATGCTTATCAATAGAATCACATACTTGAGGTGTTGCCAGTGTTCTACAAGAGGCCAACAAACTTTCTTAAAGAGTCAGAAGTAAATATTTTACTTTGAGGGGGACAAGAGACAAAACTGAGGTTATTATGTAAGAATGTATATGATCATTTCATATGTATCCATGAAAAATGCAAAAAGTTGTTATTTCCAAGGCCTGAATGAAAAAAAAAAAAGTAACTGACCATTTATGTGCCATGATCATAGTTTGCCAGTTCTTCAAAGAAGAGAAAAGAAAAAAAGAAAAGAAAAGGTAAAATTAAAGAAATAAATAGCATATAACTCAATAGTTCTGCTACCTTTTGTTGCAGAGTTGTTCATTGCAATAGTCAGAGAAAGATTCTTGAGATGTTGTATGGTGCAACTCAGTAAGTTTATTTAAGCAGCATGGGACAGGACCCATGGGCAAAAAGAGCTGTACTTTTTTGGTATGAAACTGGTGGTTATATACTTAGTGCTCAAGGGTGAGGGGACGTGCAGGAAGTATTAAATCACAAATGTCCTTTTTTGAATTTCTACTCATAAAACTACTTTTCTCTGGTGCTTATCATTCAGTTTGATATTAGCTATTAGTGAAATATACAGGCAGTCATGAGACCCTTTAAGAATGTAGCAACCAGCACATATTTGATTCTTAATGGAACTTTGCAGTCTATAGGTCAGCCTTTGGGGCTAATAGTGAACATTTTTCTGCTACTATCACACATCACACTGACACAGACATTATACATAAAACCTTATTTCCTACATTTCTTCTTGCTCTTATACATTGTTGATCTGATAGTACTTTTATAATAATTATAGTGTAACTTGCAACAATAATATTTCATTCTAATTCCTTAGTAAATATTATAGACCATGTTATTTCACTGAATGAGATCAGAAGAATATCATATTTTCTGTAAAAACCATCTGTAATTGAGAATTACTTCTATGGAAGACCAAATTCAATATATTTATTATGCTGACTTTTTTACCTGCCACAATTCCAGAAAGAAAATTTTGATTTGGTCACATATAATGTTTAATATTTCTCATTTTTATGATGATCACAATCTTTATGTACTTTGAAAACAGCAAAGCACTGCCTAAATATGTAGTAAAAAAAATAAATCACAAGTACATAGTACAGTTGTGTTTCTATCCAAGAATAAAGCCTCAAATGAACTACTTAAAATAAAGTGCCTCATTTTCCTTTGCACTGAGTGAAGCAAATAGTCCAATTGAGCTCATTTGATGAAAAATCCTTAAGACATTCCATTTACATTTTTTACTCCACTCAGGCTAACCACCCAGTGATTTTTTTTTTCATTTGTCTATGGTTGACATATTCAGGAATACGTTAGAATAGGAGAAAATTTATTTAAGGACTCTCTAGAGAATACACAGCTGTCCTTTAATCTGAGAAATTTTACAATTAAAAATAATATCCACATAATCCAATAGATGAAAGACTGTTCAAAGGAACTGAATTTTCCTTCTGATTGATGGGAACAGAGAGAGTGCTGCCTTTGCATTCTTGTCTCAATGACAACTCACTGATCTTCTATAGCATTCCACTGGCAGCCTGCCTTCTAATTCTATCAAATGGCAGACATGACAACAGCAAACAATTACAGAGGTATAATTTCTATCATATGGAGTTATTTTTATTGGTTTACTAAATTAGCTTCATCTAAATGTACAATCTGTTTCAATTTTTATTTAAAGCTGCATTCATTTAAATCTGTCTTATACCTGTACATGCATATGTGAGTCTGTCAGAGTTGGGTGTTTTGCTCTTACAGGACAGCTTCATTAAAAATGACAACAGCAACATTTTAGCTGACTGGAGAGATTTTTATTCTTAGTATATAGACCAGTCATTTGACTTGTGAAATTGGTTTCAAAAGGCTTGCAGCAAAATGGCTTTGACAAGATGTCACACTGTGAAATGTGGGTGACAAGATGGATCTCAGTGAATAGTGCAAAGAAAGATGACGTAAATTAATTTCAAAATAACAACTTGATTCTGCTGATAGAGGGAAAAGAACATTGATTGTAACAGGACAGGACCATCAACGATAGTCCTGAGGCTTTGTGATACAGAAATAACCAGTGGAAGAGAATTTTAGACTTCAGTTTTCACAGACAGAATAGCTGAAGTAATGAGGAGGAGAGGTTTAGAAAAATACAGGCAAAAATGTTCATTCAGCTTACAACCAGAGAGTTTGAATTCTCTTATGAACCTCCCAATCTCCTAGGAGGTAAAATACAAGTTGGAACTCCCTGAGACTGTCAGTATAGCTCCCTTCAGATGTCTTACAGGAGTGTTCAACTTGGTAATGATTCATTAAGTTGTACATGTATGAGGTATATGCTTTTGCATACATATGCTGCATTTTGCAGTTTTTCAATCCATTTATTTTTCTCTTGCCCTCAGGTGCCAGTCCAGGACTAAAACTTCCTTCAAGTTTTTCTGCTTCTTTTCTCACTTTTGAATCTCAACAGCTAAGGATATCGAATGATTTCATTTCTATGGTGGTTCTATTTGTCCAAAATAAGCAGAAAACAAATAAGGCATATATTAATTGACTGATTTCCATGCACAACCACTCTTAACACCTTATTGAAGACCGGAGTTTTATTGACTAGGATTTCCTCAGTTTTTAGAGGTAGTATGAAGTATAGAATATATTTACTGCCTTGAGATTATTTCATAGAAGAGAGAGGGAATATTGAGAACAACTTTTTAGAATGCCTTGCTTAAAACATCTTCTTATCATATAATTCTTTTCTGGAAATGTCTCAATAAATATCAACTGACATCTATCTTTGCCAAAGGCTGCTCATCTTATAGCATAAAAGGCCCTTAAAAGAAAAAAGAAAAAAGCATCTACTAGATGCAAGTCACAGCCAGGTGCCTTAAAGGAGACATACCAAAAGTAGTCTGCTAATTTAGCAATTTGGGTTACCACGGAAGTTAAGATCATGGATGTTAAATTCAAGCAGCCATTGGTTCACTCTGATTTGACAATTAAATTTTTGCAATCACAGAAAAATTATTTTCCCTTTCTAATAAGATCCTAATAATGATATCCTATTATGGCCAGTCTTCCAAAAGGGCCTTAAATTTCCTCTTAGCTTGATTGAACTTTAGATTGTCTTTTTTCTTGACTCTAGGCCCCTGGCTTCCATTTTCTTAGAGCATTTACTGTAAAAAGAAAAAAAAAAAAGTTTAAATTGTAAATTCTTTCTCTACCCATTTGAGATATAAATCTTTTATGTAATTATTTAGCAGTTGGCAAGCACTTAAGTTCTTTCCATATCTTGGCTATTATGAATAATGCTGCTATATATGGAAGTAAAATAAAGATATCACTTTGAGATCCTGTTTTCATTTCCTTTAAATATAACCCAAAAGTGAGATAGCCAAACCATATAATAGTTTTATTTTTAATTTTTTGAGGAAACTCCATATATTTTCCATAGTAGCTATACAAATTTACATTCCCCACCAAGACACAAGGTTTCCCTTTTCTCCACATCCTTGTTAACACTTGTTATCTCGTGTCTTCTTTTCTGTTATTGAGTTCTATGAACTCTTTATATGTATTGAATATTGGTCTTATATAATAAATAATTTTTTATTATTTTATCATATTTCTTAAGTTGCCTTTTCATTTTGCTGATTGTTTCTTTTTGCTGTGCAGAAGATCTTGAGTTTGATCTAGTCTTGTTGAGTTTAGTTCAGTTGCTTGTACTTTTGGTGTCATATCCAAAAAATCATTGTCAAGACCAATGTTGAGGAGCTTCTTCCCTATGTTTGCTTCTAGGATTTTTATGATAGCAGGTCTTATGTTTAAATCTATGATCTATTTTTTAAAGATGTATTTGTTTATTTGAGAGGGAAAGAAGAAAGAAAGAAAGAAAGAAAGAAAGAAAGAAAGAAAGAAGAAGAAGAAGAAGAAGAAGAAGAAGAAGAAGAAGAAGAAGAAAGAAAGAAAGAAAGAAAGAAAGAAAGAAAGAAAGAAAGAAAGAAAGAAAGAAAGAAAGAAAGAGTAGGGATAGAGACAGAAGGCACCCTGAGCTATTTTTTGAGTGGTATATGTCAGGGGTCCAGTTTCACTCTTTTTGCATGTGTTTATCCAGTTTACCCAATAGAATGTGTTGAAGATACTCTCTTTTACACATTAATTGTTTTTTTTTTTCTTCTCAAGTATAAGTTGAATAAGTTCTATACAAATTTTTTATTTAATATATAGTTACAATTGTGAAAAATGCCATTGGAATTTTGATAGGATTTGTGTACAATCTATAGATGGCATTGGATACTATGTACATTTAATAATATTCAACCTTCAGACCAATTATCATCGGCTATCTTTCCATTTGTGTCTTCATCTATTTCATTTATCAAGGTTTTGTAGTTTTCATTGTATGGATCTTTCATTTCCTTAGTTATATTTATTCCTAGATATTTTATTATTTGGCTTATATTTTGAGTGGAATAGTTGCTTTATTAATTTTTCAGATATTTCATGGTTAGTTTATAAAAATACTACTGATATCTGCATGTTAATTAGATATCCTGTAACCTTACTGAAGTTAATTAGTTCCAACAGGTTTTTCTGCTTCATATAAGCCTTTTACCAGATTACAACCAAGAATCCCTTTCTCAAAGAACTAGGAGCCATTCTTTTGAAATGTAATAATCAAGGAAGATAATGTCCCTATCTCCCAGGGTCTCTGAAAGGGTAGGAGCCTAATTTGAATGGATGTCTTGCTCCAAACTATAAAGCTACCTTCTTTCATAAAAATGCAAGATAAGTTTTAATTTTTAATTTCTCTTTTCAGTCAGGCCAATTAGCAAACACAAATAGCTTAAGATCTTCCCTCACCTACGTACTTAAAAACGCACCTACTCTTTGTTTCAGCCAAGTTATGTTCAGACTGCATTCTAAGTGTCTCTGTCCAATAAAGTGGGCTCATATAAAGCCCTTCTTTCCTGCTTAACTTTTTCAGATACAATTTTTTTATTTGAAAATATTTTAGGTGTAAAATCTCATTTAATGCTCACATCAACCCAATCACATAGGTGTGACATATGATTATCATTTTTATTATTTTTGTTAATTAAAAAATTAACACATATAAATTGTTACTGGAAGAGCTCAGATTATAGTACAGGTAGCCAAACTCTGGAGCATATGCTTTTAAAGTCTACCTTATAAGTTCTTTCCATCTTCATTTATTTTTCCATCTTAAAAGTGAGTATAATGATATTTACATGACTATGTTTTTTTAAAGAATTAAATACTGCAAATATTACACCTAAAAGAACTAGAAAAAGAACAAGCAAAACCCTAAACTAGCATAAGGAAGAATATAATAAAAAATTAGAACAGAAATAAATGACATAGACTCTAATTGAACAACAGAACAAATCAATGAAACCAGGAGATAGTTCTTTGAAAAGATCAACTAAATTGATAAATCTACAGCCAGAATTCTAAAAAGAGTGAGGGGGGCGGACCAAATAAACGATATTACAAATGAAAGAGGAGAGACAGGAAAATCACTACAGAAAATAAAAACAATTGTAACACTACGTTTTGAAGACCTATGCTAATAAATTGGGTAACCTAGAAGTGGATAAACTCCTAGAAACATAACCTATCAAAGCAGAAGCATAAAGAAACAGAAAATTTGAACACACCAATTACGAACAATGAAATTGAATCAGTAATCAAAAAGCCCCAACAAACAAAAGTCAGGGACCAGATGGCTTCACAGATGAATTCTACTGAATATTTAAAGAATTGCTCAGGATGCCTGTGTGGCCCAGCAGTTGAGCATCTGCCTTTGGCTCAGGGCATGATCCTGGGATCCAGGATCGAGTCCCACATCAGGCTTTCTGCGTGGAGCCTGCTTCTCCCTCTACCTATGTCTCTGATTCTCTCTCTTGTGTCTCTCATGGATAAATAAATAAAATCTTAAAAAATAAAGTAAAATAAAATAAAAAAATAAAAACTTACTATTTATCTTTAAACTATTCCAAAGAATTAAAGAGAAGAAAAACTTCCAAATTCATTTTATTTTTTTAATTTTTTCTGTATAAATTTATTTTTTATTGGTGTTCAATTTGCCAACATATAGAATAACACCCAGTGCTGAGCCTGTCAAGTGCCCACCTCAGTGCCCGTCACCCAGTCACCCCCCCCCACAAATTCATTTTATGAGGCCAGTATTACCCTGATAACAATATTGGGTAAAGACACAGCAAGAAAGAACTACAAGCCAATATCTCTGACAAACATACATGCAAAAATCCTCAACAAAATATTAGCAAGTGAAATCTAATAATACATTTTAAGAAATCATTCATCAAATCAAATGGGATTTATTCCTCAGATGCAAGGGTGTTTGAATATTTACATATCAATCAATGTTATACATCACATGAATAAGAGAGAGGGTAAAAGCCACAGGATATTCTCAATGGATGCAGAAAAAGCATTTGACAAAGTACAATATCCATTCATTATTAAAAACTCAACAAAGTAGGTTGTAGGGGAACATAACTCAACATAACTAAGGCCATATAAGAAAACTCCATGGCTGACATCATCTTTAATGGGGAAAATGAGAGCTTTCTCACTAAGGTCAGGAGGAAGCAAAGAATGTCCACTTTTACTACTTTTATTCAACATAATAATGAAAGTCTTAGCCACAGCAATCAGACAAGAAAAAGAAATGATAAGCATCCAAATCAATAAGGAATAAGTAAAATTCTCACTATTTGCAGATGACAAAATCTGAAAGACTCCATCAAAAACCTAGTAGAACTGATAAATTCAGTTAAGTCACATTATACAAAATCAATCTACAAAAATCTGTTGCATTCCTACACACCAGCAATGAAGCAACAGAAAATTAAGAAAATGATCCAATTTACAATTGCACCAAAAACAAACAACAAACAAAACAAAATTTAAAAAAAATCTATACTCTGAAAATTGTAAAACACTGATGAAAAAATTGAAGATTACAAAAAGAAAGACATTCCACACTCATGGGTTGGAAGAACAAATATTGTTAAAATGTCTGTACCACCCAAAGCAGTCCACAAAGTTAATGCAATCTCTATCAAAATATCAATAGCATTTTTCACAGAACTAGAACAAACAACCCTAAAATGTGTATGGAACCACAAAAGACCCTGAATGGCCAAAGAAATCTTATAAAAGAAAAGCAGAGCTGGAAGCATCATGATTCCAGACCCCAAGTTATATTACAAAGCTGAGGTGATCAAAATAGTATGATACTGGCAGAAAAAACAGACACATAGATCAATGGAAAATAATAAAAAACCAGAAATAATCCCAAAACTGTATTATCAAATAATTTTCTACAAATCAGAAAAGAATATCCAATGACAAAATGAACAGTTTCTTCAACAAATGGTGTTGGAAAAACTGGACAGCAACATTCAAAAAAAGAAGATGGACTACTTTCTTACACTATACACAACAAATAAATTCAAAATAGATTAAAGACCTAAATGCGAGACCTGAAACCATAAAAATCCTTTAAGAGAACACAGGCAGTAAATTCTTTGACATTGGCCAAAGCAACATTTTTCTAGATATGTTGCCTGAGGCAAGGAAAACAAAGGCAAAAATACAGTATGGGAACTACATCAAAATAAAAAGCTTCTGCACAGCAAAGGAAACAGTCAACTCAACTAGACGGCAAGATATTAGCAATGACATATCTGAAAAAATGTTAGTATCCAAAATATAATAGGATTTATAAAACAACACCCCCAAAATGAATAATCTGATTAAAATTGGGCAGAAAACATGAACATTTTTCCAAAGAAGGCATCCAGATGAACAACAGACATGAAAAGATGTTCGTCATTAACTACCATCAGAAAAATCCAAATAAAAACTTCAAAGGTATATCACCTTATACCTGTCAGAATGACTAAAATAAAAAACACAAGAAATAAGAAATAACAGGTGTTAGTGAGGATGTGGAGAAAAGGGAATCCTCTTGCACTGTGGCTGGGAATGCAAGCTCATGCAGCCTCTCTGAAAAACACAGTGGAGTTTCCTCAAAATATTAATAATAGAACTACCCTACAATGTAGTAATCACATTACTGGGTATTTACCAAAGAAATACAAAAATACCAATTCAAAACGATACATGCATCCCTATGTTTATTGCAACATCATTTACAATAGCCAAAATATGAAAGTGGTCCAAGTGTCCATCAGTCAACAAATGGAAAAATAAGGTGTGGTATATTTATACAATGGAATATAATTCAGCCATAGAAAGGAATGGAATCCTGCTATTTGGATGGAGGTAAGGAGTTTAATGCTAAGTGAAATAAGTCAGCAGAGAAAGACAAATACCATATGATTTCATGGATCTGTGGAATTTAAGAAACAAAACAAATGAGCAAGGAAAAAAAAAGAAAGCCAAAACCAAGAAACAGATTCTTAACTACAGAGAACAGATTGATAGTTATTAAAGGGAAGGTGAGTGGGGGATGGGTGAAATAGGTAAAGAGGATTAAGAGTACACTTTTCATGATGAGTGCTGAGTAATGTAAGAATTACTGAATCACTATATTGTACACCTGAACCTAATATAACACTGTGTGTTAACTATACTGGAATTAAAATAAAAAAACTTAATTAAAAATTAATTCTGCTGATCAAGCAGGTATTATTGCAATTAATGTATTTTAGTTAATATTAATTCATAGCATTAATATATTTTAATAATAGCTGTTTGCAACTTGGTTATATACAGTATTTCAAAGATTTTCCTTTCCTAAAAAATGTCTCTTAGAATTGCCTTAAGATAATGATTTCTAAACTAATGCCAAGAATTAGGTTATTTGATATGTCAGTATATTTTAAAGAGTTTAAAAAAATATTCCGAAGAATGAAACTTGACCCTCAGCATGGGCAGATTCTTTACCTCCATTCTACACCTTTTTTTTTTTTTTTTTGTAAAAATGAGCATCATATAAGCAGTTAATGAGATTCAAGACTGAGAGTTATTTGCTATTGTCTCATGAACTGAAGAAACAAAATTCTTTTAGAGTGTCTATATATAGACACACTCTGCAAGCAGCAACACAGATGCATTTATGAAGAGATTATTTACCCACCACACCAAGCAAAATTTTCCCATAAACAAAACATACTGGATGAATTGTCAAGCATGCTCATAAACAGTACTCGGTTCTCTGAGAACAAAGCATAGATTCCTCTCCTAACTGCTCCACATTTTTCTCTTTGAGTGGCTTATTATAAAAATGTGTGCGTGTGCATGTGTGTCTGTTTGTGTGAGTGTTGGGTCAGGCTGGAGTAAAGGGACAGAATACCTAAGGAAAAGGATATTTCTTTCCTGCTAAGTATTGATGATCCACTCCAGGAAATTAAAAGAGTTATTATTAGAAATTACAAGATAAGCAATTTTGATAACAAGCAGCTGTGTAAATGTTTAATACTTTCTATTGTTATGCAAGGTAGTTTAGGCTCTGCTTGGAGCAGTCTGGGAGCAGGATGCCCCAGATTCACTGCCTTTGTTCTAAATCTGCAGCTTGCCAAGCATTCATATGCTTGGAACACTAAGCTGACAAGGAGCTTCATATATATATTTAATAAAATATTATGCATTGTAAGTATGTGTATTACATGTTATAAATATATATTGTATATCATATGATTCTTATCTATAAAAGGTCAAATATGTTAATCCAGGGTTATGAGGGAGTGTTTCACCTTTGTGAAATAAAGTTGCAGCAGAATGCTTTCGCAAAATACCATGCTGAGAGAATTAAGTACTAGACTAAACTGAGGCTTGTATTCTGCTTCTGTGAAAACTCCAATCTTTAATGTTTTTGCTAAAGAAGTGCAACCTTAATTTAACAATATTTTTTTCCTGTGGAGTTTTGAAACTATTTCCTTTCTGTAATATTCTCAGAAGGTTTATTTTTCTACCTAATACAGAAGTTACATTTGACAATGTTGAATTGTGCCTGAGCGTTGCAAAACAGCAATATTAAGAAACCTGCCCAAATTTTCCATTCAGTAAATACTTAGTGCAAGGAACTTCCCACTTCATATATTGAGATAAGACTCACAGATGCCCCACCTTGGTTACATGGGACAAGGCCAAAAACAGGCCATTCAAATTCTTATTCTTTCCTTCTGGAAATTAGCTGAACTATATGTCTTAGCTGATTGATCAGAACAAAAGCTTGTGACCAAGTTAGGCTTTGGTTTTCCCTGGACTCTTGAACACTGACCCACTTTCAGCAGAGCCAGCATATACTCCTTTTTTAAGGGCTTCTCCTGAAAATTGGCTTACTTCAAGATAAATATTCCCAATCAGCTGTTCAATCATGCCACCTTGTCATCTCACACCTTCACACCCCCCATTCTGTCTACTTTTGTTCACTCCTCCTTACCAAACAAAAACAAAAACAAAACTGCTTATCTAATTAACCTTTGCGATATTTGTCATTTCTGTATTGTAGTAGTCTCCCTCCCTGCCCCATTATAATTGTCCCCACTCCTTATTACAGTGATCCTTTCTAATTAAGTCTCTCCTCACCCTAAGACCAGATTTTTTTTGACATTTTGCATATGTAATCATTGCATTGAAACTTAGAATCATTGGACTATCAACACTAGAGAGACTCAGAGCTAATGTAGTCTGATATTTTAATATTCTAATGATAATATTTTAATATTTTATATTTTAATAATACATATTTTAATATGTATAGAATCTAATATGTATATTAGAATTGGATTCCAGATCACAATGCAATAGAACTAGCACATATATATATTACATAATACCAAGTTTCAGATCAGTTGTTTTTAGAGTACAGATTGGGAGATACTAATTCTCAAATGTCCTCTGTTTGCAGATGAAAAATGAGATTACATGACTTAACCAAAGAACGTGCAGCTAATCAATAAGTCAAGCTTGGACTATGACACTGATTCTCAAAACAGTATGTGACCCATTACAATACTTTCTTTGTAATATTAAACAAACACCAGCATTTTCAAATGGGAGCATAATAGGTCCATATGACAGGCGTTTGCTTGGAGTCTATGAAACAATGGAGAGCCCTTTGGACATAATGGTACATTGACATTAATTATTAAGTGCTATTTAGTAGAAACATACATTGAATGTTATAGTGGGTCATCTTCAAAATGATTATTGAATATATTACTAAGCCTTGATATACATTCTTGGGATACATTAAGATATCAGCCTACCTTATCTCTACCAAAGAAAATATATAGCATTGTATTAATGATTACTATTCTATTAACAGGCTTTAAAAATGATCTATTATTTGAAGCAATACAGAAAGAAAAACTGCTTTAAATTAAAAATCTATTTTTAATATAAAAGTAAAGTTGTGCCCTTTATTGAAGAACAAAAGTGATAAACCCCTAGAGTCCAATCAAATGCACATAATAACGTTAAAAGACAGAGGGCACTCCAGTAACATAAAATAAATGAAGAAAGTCACTATTTTAACACACTGGATTTTTTCTTAAGTTTTTAAGTGAAAATCTATATTCTTTTCTGATTTCGCTTTATTTCCCATTTACCATTGCTATTTTTAAGAAAAAACAGATTGTGATATTCTGGTTGTCTCAGCTCTGCAAACAAAACACAATAATTTGTAAGGGAATTGTTTTGCAAATTGTCTCTGAATAATCATTCAGTTTACAAAGTTGAGGAAAAAGGAGTGTCATAAGAATAGTGAGTCCACAAGTAGACAGGGTTTCAAGAAATCAGTCCCTCACTTGGGAAACAAACTTTCATAGTTTTTATTGTAATTCTTCTCTTCAGATAAAATAGAATAAAAGCACCAATAGAAATATGTTTACTAGGGATGCCTAGGTGACTCAGTGGTTGAGCATCTGCTTTTGGTTCAGGGCATAGTTCCAGGGTCCTGGGATCGAGTCCCACATCAGGCTCCCTGTCTAGAATCTGCTTCTCCCTCTGCCTTCGTGTCTGCCTCTCTCTCTGTGTCTCTCATGAATAAATAAATAAAATCTTTTTTAAAAAATGAAATATATTTTCTAACACCACTTTGCAAGAATAGCAGTTGACCTCTGAGAGTTGACTATAGGAAGGTCCAATTCTTTTATTATAATGTCAGATCACTTTGCAATTAACCAAAAGTATGACGGAAACCCTATGACAGTAAGCATGGTTGAAATTTATACCTTCCCCTATGTCACATCTTTATAAGATGTAATTTGAGTATGTTGCTTCTGTTTTATTTACATAGGCCTATGCTTTATATATTACTATGTAGGGATAATTTTCTCTTTATCTTATTTTTGAAATATTGTCCCATTTTGCAATTTATTCTTCAGTATTGTGGACAAATACATGTATCTATATCCAAGCAGCTAATGAAATGTCAAGTGTAAGTTAGCTGTTTATTGTCTGATTCTGGGAATTATCTATAAAAGATTATTTTTGGCAAGGATATCAGCATGAAACTAAAATGAAATTTGAATAGTATCAAGGGAAAACAATCACTTCCAAACCTTTGATCTGCCATTCAGATACACATAGCTAGAAGCTAAAAGAAAAGGAGCAAGTAGAGAAAAGGAAAAATACTTCCAGATGAAATACACACATACACACAGAAGACTTCTAGACAGTTCCCTAATGTGTGAAGCAAGAGAATACCTGCATTCCAAGATTATGCTCTATATAACTACAGTCATTTAAAAAGATAGACTATAATATATAGGGACTGTTACACACATATTACAGTAATAATAGTGATCCCATTTTTAGAATATCTTTTCTATGTTTCTTAAGACAATTGCTGATATTTTCATATTATGACATTTTACTAAAGACATAATTTGCAGCCCAACTCAAATGCTAGTTGAGGAGGTGTTATAATTTACCAGCTTATTTGTACGAGAGTTTCAAACCTCTCATGATATCTGGTCTTCTCACTTTTCCCAATGTGAAAGGAAATCTTGAAAAACCCAAAGGTTGTGGATTTTGTTTTTAAAAATCAAAGCTTTATTTCTCATTCTTTTAAATATTACTTTTGAGACCTTGGGAATATCTTTTATTTTTTCTCTCTTGGAGCTACAGTTCCCTCATCTATGAAGTAACAAATAGTTATTTTATGGAGAATGGACCACAATAGACTGAGTGTTCAGCAAATGTGTATTGAGTTGTTTCACTATGTAAAAGCCTATTCTCTGCTATTCAAAAGGCATTGAATACCTTTAAACATCTCCAAAATTGTGATAACTTACTCCAAAAAAATATTTGTTGCACTACCTTTTAAAATCCACAATCAAAAATTGTGATTTAATTTTTTAATCCTAAAAGATGTTTTCCCTATTTATTGTTATTTCGGCATCTCTAATCAACCACTTTCCTTCTACTTGCAGTTCCTAAATTATGAATTCAAAGAACTAATGGGACTGATATTTCAGCAGATGGTTCAGCCCTAGAGTTTCATCTGAGTCTGAGATTTTTAGGTTCCTTGGCAGAATAAAAGATATAGCTGTTTGCTCCAAATTTAGACAGAATAATTTAAATAAAGGAAAAGTGAGTGATATGATTGGAGTGATTCTAAGAAGCAATTATAAAATATGTTAAGTATTAAGAATACTTGAAAATTGTCATAATTTGTGAGTAAAATCAATAAACTAGTAGGAGTGTAAAACATGAGAAAACCTTTAAATTTCCTGACTTTTTAAAAAAGCAGATGCCGGTGTGTGATGATTTTTCCGAATTATCAAGTGATGGTCTCTAACCATTACCTAGAGAGAAAAATAAGAAATAACTTGAATTAGCCTCTTCAGTTACAGCTATGTGATGCCACCAAAACAGACTTATCAATAGTGAAGTTATATTTAAGAATCAAAAAGTTTTTTTTAATTTTTTTAACATATGATAAAGATAGAAATATATAGAAAGAAACATTGTATACTTAGACTGAACTCTGTCACCAACCCCAAATGTACATTCCTGGGAATGTATTGAATTTTTTTAAAGATTGATTGATTGATTGATTGATTGATTCATGAGAGACACACACAGAGAGAGAGAGAGGCAGAGGCAGAGGGAGAAGCAAGCTCCTCACGGAGAGCCCGATGCAGGACTTGATCACGGATCCAGGGATCATGACCTGAGTCAAAGGCAGGTGCCCAACTGCTGAGCCACCCAGGCAACCCTTATTGAATTTTTTAAATCTCAAATTTAATAATGGATTTTTATTTATTATTATTCTTCTCTTTTCTTTAAGCTAAAGAGTTAATTATAAAATAATTATCCTTCCAGTAGGTGTGTTTCTTTCTAGGGCTGGGTCCAAGGCAACCTGGTATGAGTGTGAGAATTTTCATAGGTCTTCTAATCAACCACTTTCCTTCTATGACAAGGTTTGTCAGTCACACCCTGTTACCCTGGGGACTAGCATTTCTTCCCCCACCTATCTGTATGAAACATACAAAAAGCCACCACACTGTTTTTTTTTTTTTTTTTCTTTTTAAATAGAGTGTTTTCATAGGAAAATTGGGAGCTTTATTGGGTTTCAACTACACACAGTATATTAGAACATTTCACTATCACAGAATCACTCTATCCTTAACTCCCAGTGAGGAAAAGACTGTCCAAATAAAAAGTTGATGTGATTGAATTGGCTTGAGACCCAGGCCCGTCCAATAACTTATAAGCCACAGGCTAGTGAAGAGCCTTCCATAAGAACTGGAAATGAGTTTAGGTGAGTGTTGATTTTCCCTAGCAGCATGGCTACATTAATGCCATTGTTGTTTTGCTGATATATTAACAACTGAATCTATCATATGTAGGTTAGGTGAGGGATCAAACTATTATATGTTAAATTCTAGGCTCTACAAAAAAAAAATGAGTGTTTTGTTGTTTAAATAAAGACAGCTGCAAAAAATCTAACTGAATGAGTATTCAAAATTCTTATATTTTTGAGTAATATGTCAACCCCTTCCTTGTATGTGGTTTAGTTATTTCTTTTGAATCCTACCTTTGGCAATTTTTGGTTTTAGATTTAGAAAATTATCGACTTCTTGATCATCTTAAAAGAAACTTTATTTCTTCTCTGTATTTTTTCTTTTTTTTCCAAATGGCATTATTTCTCATGTTCTCACCATGCTATGCCTGGACCATTGCAATACTCTAAAACATGACTTATTTTGTTTGCTTTAAAAGCATATTGTAAAAACATCAGCCTTCATAAAAACATTTGTGTACTGGTTGATTTTTTGTCTACTTTCATTGAACTGGAGTGAAATATAGCCTCTGTAGTGCAATCCTATATTTTAGTATTAATATACATGGTGACAAAGTTAGGCCTTTCTTTACAGGGTTAAAATTATAATTTTGGTCATATCAAGTAATGATGAGAGTTGTACATTATTTGTTCTTTTATTTAATAAAAAGCATATCATATAGTTAAGAACAATCTAAATCTGCTCTTTTGCAAATTTCATGTGGTATGTTTCTCAGCATCACTAGAGTCCACATTGCATATTTGTTTGCAATCTGTATATATGAGTGCCAAATACAGGGTCATAGTGGCCTAGAGAGTATTTTTTAGTGTTCTTAAACTGCGATAAACAACAAAAAGAATTGCAGTGAATATTATAAACATAATTATTTCTTCCCTATTCCATTTTATTCATTAATTCTCCATTTTTGGGAGACCCACTGCTTCTGGTAGGGGAAGGAAGCATAGAACAACCGACAAATATAACACAGAAAAAGAACAAATTTTAGAAAAATTTGTATTTGGCTATGCAGTATATATCTCACAGAAAACTCTAAATATATCTATATATTTGTCCCTTGTAGAGGTAAATAAATAAATTCACTTAAGTCAAACTTAAAATGTCTCCTTTCTGATCTCCTTTCCCACCTCCACCATACATTAAGAAAATGATGATGACAGAAGGACATATTTTTATTTGTTAGTTTTCTAAGTGTGACAAGAAAGAATTAAGGTAAGGAGTCTCAAATTTCCTCTATGGAGACATTCAGACAAAACTGAATTATAGGGGAAGTACCTCCATACATATGCACACATACACACTGTAAAGAAAAAAGAAACAAGAAAAGAAAAATATAGACTTAGAAAATATAAATATACTTGGATACCTCTAGGAAAAGAAGTTGATGGTCTACCATTCAGATCTGTAAGGTCTTTCATAATGTAAATGTTATTAAATATTGGGGTAATGTAGGCTGTGAGATCAAGATAATGAAAAACTATTTGGAAAGGACCCACAATCATTATGAATTTCTAAAAAAAATTGGACAGCTTCTGTTTTAACAATTTTAAAATAAAATTTAAACAATTAAAAATAAAATAAATTGAAAACAAAAATAAAGTAAATTAAATTTTAAAAAATCAAAAATAAATTTCAAAATAAACAGCTATTTTTATTGTTCATAGTAATGAGAAGCAGAATTTGTTGACATAGCTGGAAATATCAAATGACTTTTAAAACCAAATTAAAATATCATTAATTTAGAAATTCTAGGGATGCCTGAGTGGCTCAGTGGTTGAGTGTGTCTGCCTTTGGCTCAGGGTGTAATCCCAGAGTCCTAGGATTGAGTCCCCCATTGGGCTCTCTGCATGGAGCCAGATTCTCCCTCTTCTACCTATGTGTCTGCCTCTCTCTGTGTGTCTCTCATGAATAAATAAATAAAATCTTTTTTTAAAAAGTTAGAAATTCTAAAGTGGTCGGGTTACTATCTATTGAAACAATTTGCATCAAGTGGAATGAGGTAATGAGACAATTTTAAGATTCTTTTGAACTCTTTTCAGACAACTCAGAATAACAATTCACAAATAAAGAATACATGTTTACTGCAGCATTGTAAAACTACCAAGTAAGAGCCTGGCATTTTAATTTATTCATAATAAACTATAATTTTCTATGCACTAGGCCTAATTATTACTAGATAATACTTTGGCAGTCTTAGTCCATCATATTATATATAATTGAACTTGCTAAAACCAAATTTCATTTTTAAATTCCCCAAATTAAACATTGTACTCATAGACACTTATTGACTTATTCAATAGCTGAGTTGTGAAATTTTGCCACATAAAAATGAATTCATAAACATAAGTTTATGAGTGGTACTCATCTTCTAAATAATTTAAAATTATATATTTTTAGCCCAGGATTTAACCCACACATATATGGTCAACTGATCTTCCACAAGAGTACCAAATACACAATGGAGAACAAATATTCTCTCCAATTACTGATGTTAGGAAAACTGGATATCCACATGAAAAAGACTGAATGTGGACTTTATCTTACTCTATACACAAAAATAAACACAAAATGAACTAAAGATTCAAAACTTGAAATTGTAAAACTCCTAGAATACAATAGAAGATGGAAAGGCTTCTTAACTTCATCTTGGCAATTTCTCATATATGACACTAAAAGCACAAGCAACAAAAGCAAAAATAGACAAGAAGGACTACATCAAACTAAAAAAGCCTCTACACAACAAAGGAAACAACCAACAAAATAGAATGGCAACCAATGGAATGGGAGAAAATATTTGAAAGCCATATATCTGATAAAGAGTGAATTTCCACAATATATGAGGTAAGAAAGTCCTAAAATGCAAGGCCCCAAACAAAACAAAAATAATAATGCAATTTTTAAAGTGAGCAAAGGACTTGAATAGACTTTTTATTTCTTCCAAGGAAGACATACAAATGGTCAACAGGTACATGAAGAGATTTTTCAACATCACTATCTATTAGGAAAATGCAAACCCAAACCATAATGACATATGATATCATGACTGTTAGGATGACTATTATGGAAAAGAAAAAAGATAGTACTGATGAGGATGTGGAAAAACTGTAACCCTTTTTAATATTTTTGGGAATATCAGTAGGAATGTAAAATGATGTAGTTTAAGTAAAATAATATGGAGGTTCCTCAAAAAATTTAACATAGGATTATAATTTGATTCAGCAAACTCACTTCTGGATATTTACCCAAAAGAATTGAAATTAAATCTTGACAAGACCCCTATTATAATTAAATTTACAAAATATAGTGATAAGATAATCTTCAAAGTGAAAAGACAAAAATCTTTAAGTTACAAGGAAAGACCAATAAGGCTAGCTGGAGATTTCTCAATAGAAACTTGAGAAGCCAGAAGAAAATGGCATGATATATTCAACGTGCTAAATGGAAAAAATCAGCAGCCAAAAATGCTCAATATAGCAAGGCTATTATTCAGAATAGCAGTAGAGATAAAATTCTTCTGAGAGAAAAACTGAAAGTGTTCATGACTACTAAACCAACTCTGCAAGAAATATTAAAGGGCCTCTTTGAGTGCAAAGGAGAGACAAAAGTGAAAAAGACAAGAATGGATCAGAGAAAATCTCCAGAAATAAGGAAAACACATAATAAAATGATAATAAATACATACTTATTAATAGTTCCTTTGAATGTCAATGGACTAAGCATTCCAATCAAAAGACCTAGGGTGTCAGAATAGATAAATAAAAAAACAAGACACATCTATATGTTGCCTACAACAGAATCAGTTTGGACTGAAAGACATCTGCAGATTGAAAGTGAAGGGGTGGAGAAACATTATACAAATGGATATTAAAAGAAAGCCAGAGTGGCATATTTTTATCCAACAAACTAGACTTTAAAGAGACAAAGACTGTAAAAAGAGACAAAGAAGGGCATTATATAGCCATAAAGGGAATAATCCAACAGGAAGATCTAACAATAGTGAAATATTTATGCACTCAACATGGGAGCACCCAAATATATAAAACAATAAAGATAAAGCAACTAATGATAACACAATAATGGTAGGGGACTTTAACATCCCACTTACATCAATGGACAGATTATCTAAATAAAAAATAAGGAAACAATGACTTTGAATGGCCCACTGGAGCAGATGGACTTAACAGATAAATTCAGAACATTCCTTTTTTTTTTTTTTAAGATTTTATTTATTTATTCATGAGAGACACAGAGAGAGAGAGAGGCAGAGACATAGGCAGAGGGAGAAGCAGGCTCCACACAGAGAGCCTGATGTGGGACTTGATCCTGAGTCTCCAGGATCATGTTCTGGGCTAAAAGTGGTGCTAAACCACTGAACTACCTGGGCTGCCCAATTCAGAACATTCCTAAAATTGCAGAATACACATTTCTTCTAAGCATACATGGAATGCTTTCCAGACTAGATCACATATTAGATCACAACATAGGCCTTAACAAAAATGATGAGATTGAAATCATACCATGTATCTTTTCTGACCATAATGCTATGAAACTAGAAGTCAACCATGAGAAATAACCTGGAAAGACCACAAATACATCAAAGTTAAAAAAAAAAAAAAAAAAGTGCTACTAAATAATGAATGGGTCAACCATGAAATCAAAGAAGAAACTAAAAAAAAAAAAAAAAATACATGGATATAAGTGGAAATGCAAACACAATGGTCCAAAATCTTTGAGATGCTTCAAAAGCAATCCTAATAGGAAAGTATATAGCAATATTGTCCTACCTCAAGAATCAACAAAAACTGAAAGAGACAACTTTACACCTAAAGGGGCTACAACAAGAACAACAAGTAAAGCCTAAAGCCAACAGAACGATGGAAATAGTAAAGATTAGAGCAGAAATATAGAAACTAAAAATGCAATAAAACGAATCAATGCCACCAGGAGCTGGTTCTTTGAAAACATCAATAAAATTAATAAACTTCTAGCCAGACATTTCAAAAAGAAAAAGGAAAAGACCCAAATAACTTGGTTTTTGCTCATGTTATGATCTCAGGATCCTGGGATCAAGCCCTGTATCATGTTCCACATCCAGTAGGGATTCTGCTTCAGGAATCTCTCTCTCCTTCTGCCCTTCCCCATCTCTCAAACAAACAAATAAATCTTTCAAAAGAGAAAAGAAAACTCAAAAGTTCCACAAATAACCTGCTAGAAATGATAAATCAATTCAGTAAAGTCATATGATATAAAATCAATGTACAGAAATCTATTGCATTTCCATACACTAATAATGAAGCAGCAGAAAGAGAAATTAAGGAATCAATGAAATTTACAATTGCACCTAAAACAATAAGATACTTAAGAATAAACCTAACCAAGAGGTAAAAGATCTGTACTCTGAAAACTGTAAGACACTGATGAAGGAAACTGAAGATGACACAAGAAATGGAAAAATTTTCCATGCTCCTGGACTGGAAAAACAAATAATTTAAAAATGTCTATACTAGCCAAAGAAACCTGCACATTTTAATATAATTAAATTTAATAAAATCCCTATCAAAATAGCACCAGTGCTTTTTACAGAGCTAGAACAAAAAAAAAAATCCTAAAATTTGCATGAAACTTAGGAAAACATGCCTCATAATCAAAGTAACCTCAAGAAAGAAAAGCAAAGCTGGAGGCATCGCAATCCAGACTTCAAGTCATATTATAAAGCTGTAGTAATCAAAACAGTATGGCATTGGCACAAAAATAGATGTATAGATCATTATAACAGGATAAAAAACCCAGAAATGAACCCATAAGCATATGGTCAATTAATCAACAAAGCAGGAAAAAAGTATTCAATAGCAAGAAGACACTCATCAACAAATGATGTCAGAAAAAACAGACAGCAACAGGCAAAAGAATGAAACTGGACACTTTCTTACACCAAACACAAAAACAAATTCAAAATGAATTTAAGACTTGAATATGAGACCTAAAACCATTACAATCTTGGAGAATATAGGCAATAACTTCTTTGACATTGACCATAGCAACTTCCTTCTAGATATGTCTCCTGAGACAAGAGAAACAAAAGCAAAAAATAAATTATTGGAACTTCCTCAAAATTAAACAAACACAAAAAAATCTTTCTGCACAGCAAAGGAAACACTTAAAAAAAACTAAAAAGCATTTTACAAAATGGGAGAATAGATTTGCAAATGACATATCCAGTAAAGGGTTAGTATCTAAAATATATCACAAACTTACACAAGTCAACACCTAAAACCAAAATAATCCAATTTAAAAAATCGACAGAAAACATGAAGAGACATTTCTCCAAAGAAGTTATTCAGATGGCAAACAGACATAGAAAAAGCTTCTCAACACTCCTGATCATTAGGGGAATTCAAATCAAAACTACAATGAGCTATCACCTCACACCTGTCCGTATGGCTAAAATTAAAAACCCAAGAAACATCAGGCATCTGAGAAGATGTGGAGAAACAGGAACCATCTTCTACTCTTTGTGGGAATGCAAACTTGTGCAACCACTCTGGAAAACAGTATGGATGTTCCTCAGAAAGTTAAAATAGGACTACCTTATGATGCAGCAATTTCACTAGTAGGTATTTATCCAAAGAATACAAAAATACTCATTTAAAGGGATTCATGCACACTATGTTTATGGCAGTATTATCTATAATAGCCAAATCATGGAAAAAGGCCAAATGTCCATTGACAGATAAATGGGTAAGAAGAAGTGATTATATATATATATATATATAATCCAGCCATAAAAATAATTAAATCTTGCCATTTGCAACAGCATGTTTGGAGCTAAGGAGTATTATGCTAAGTGAAATAAATCAGAGAAAAACAAATTCAAATACCATATAAATTTGCTCATATGCAGAATTTAAGAAACAAAACAAATTAGCAAAGGGGAAAAAGAGAGAGAGAGGCAAATTAGGAAATAGACTCTTACCTATAGTAACAAACTGATGGTTACCAGAGGAGAGGTGGGTAGGGCAATGGGTTAAACAACTGATGTTGATGAAGGAATGCTGTTGTATGGAAGTGTTGAATCACTATAATGCACACCTGGGACTAATATTACATTGTGTGTTAACTGACTGAAATTTAAATAAAAATTGTAAAAAAAAAAAAGTATGACTGTATCAGGACCCAGAACTTAAAGAGTCTAATATAGGATCTCTGTCATGCAATAGATCTAGGCTATAGATAGCCAAAATGGCACTGCAACTGTAAAGGTAATAAGTACTTCACAGGATGTATAAACAGGAATCATAGAAATTCAGAGACAAATGAAACAACTACCAACAGAGAGAACAAAGAAAGATTTTACTAATACAGTAGTATTTGAGCTTTGTATTAAGTTAGGTAGAATTTGGATAAGTGGAAACTTAGGTTAGTAGCAAGGAAGATGGAGGAAACATCACAAACATAAATACATGTAGGTAAGTAGAAAAGCAAGGGAGGCTTATTGCAAAGAGGATTCAATTGATGTGGAGATATAGAAGGTTAATAATGAATAATAATGGAAATATATAGAAGAGCTAGATTATAGAAGACATGGAAGACTAAGATAAAAATATTAAATGACATATTTTGAATAATCATGAATAATCATGAAATATTTGTTAGGAAAAGACTGTCCTTCGCAAAATTAACTTTGAAGATGTAGATAAGATGGACCAAATAACAGGGGAAAAAGAGAGAGAGAGACAGAAAAAGATAAATAAGAACACTAATAAGGTACATTGTTATCTAACTATTAAATAGTGAATCCTGGGAGATGCTTGGGTGGCTCTGTGGGTTGAGTGTCTGACTCGATTTCGGCTCAGGTTATGATCTCATGGGTTGTGAGATGGATCCCCGCACTGAATGAACTCTGAGCTTAGGGTGGAGTCTGATTTATTTATAAATAAATAAATAAATAAATAAATAAATAAATAAATAAATAAATTTTTACAAAATGATACAAAAAGATCGTGAATCCTGGGGATAAAAAACAATGAAAGTGAAGAGAGAAGGTCAGAATCCTGACTTGTTTGCATGGACTACTGGGAGAATTGGAAATTCATTTGAAATGGATTGTTTCTTCCAAAAACACCTTAAAATTTTTGAAATGTATGCCTCAAATTTTGTAGTTATTTTATTAATAGAACAAATCCTGAAAGGTGATATTCAGAATATTCTCTAACTGCTATGATATGAATACTAATCATATGGAATGACACTGGTTTGGGGCAACACCATTGTTGCCAGTATTTAACACAGAGGAAGATGACTGAAAGGAAAGAAAATTCAGTAAGTGTTGAGGACCATCAAGTTTATCAAGATTTGAGTTGCTTATGGGATATCTATTTGGACATGTTCTATAGTCACATGTAAATTGAGAATAGTACTCCACAATGTGGTATATTTCATTTAATCTATAAGTGGAAAAATTCCATTCAGTTATTGAGAGGGACAATTTGAGCTCTAAGTTACAAAACACCCCCAAGCAATTATTGCCAGTAAAATATTCCAGAAGCTTTTCAGCTTGTATTCACTAAGGAAGATGGCAACCACTAATTTTTGGTGAGGAAATAAAATACACTGTATCCTTGCTCCACTAAAGAACTCATGGTATATTAAGTGAAGTATTTCTGATTATATACATTCATTAAGATAAGGAACATAATGCAGTGTGGTAAAATGGAAGAAATAAACAGTTTTAATTTATATGCATTTTCCTGAAAATTTTAGATACATAAATTTAGGTAAGATAATTAATGCTTAACTTCTCTGAGACACTCTTTCCTTCCACAAAAGATATGAAAAGTCATAACTTAGGATTCATAGTTAAAGTTCAAGTGGATAATAAATGTAATAATTTAACCAACACAAAATGCCAGAATAGTTTATTATATTAATGTTTACTATGTCATCCTAAAGAAGCTGGATGGATTCCCATTATGTTATAGTGTATGCTTAAAAATGGTCTGATGTAAAGCATATTTTAGGGTATCTTCATGGCTCAATTGGCTAAGCATCCAACCCTTGATCACAGCTTAGTTCTTGGTCTCAGGGTCATGAGCTCAAGCCCTATGTTGGGCTCCACACTGGACATGGGGCTTACTTAAATTTTTTTAACTATATTTCATATGGCATAAACAGTATTAATTCTGGTGGCCTTGGGGGTGTATCAAAGCAAAAGGAAGTCTTCTATCTGAATGGCTGAAATCAACATTCTATATGTGGTTGACATGATTGTCTTTTAGAAAAACCACAAAATACTTTCTAAAACAATGTGAACCGCAATATCAACAATCGTTTCAAAATCACCAGAGCTAAAGTCATAGGGCACACGGACCAAATTCTAGACTTTGAATTGAAAAAAATCAAGGATGACTTACTCAACATACATCCCAGGATATTTAAATTCATGGTAAGTAATATTCTTTTAGATGCAATAATGAAACTATCCTTTTAGTATTTAGGTTATTCTTTCATAAAAGTTCAGCCTTCAAAAGCATTCTTTCTTTTGCAGAAAATAGGATGTTGGACTAATTTATGTGAAAGTAGCTTGACAGAAATAATGCACCTCTGTCAATAATCTCAATGTGAGAGGACAATTTAAAATAATACGGGCATATTGAGCTTTAAGAGTAATAAACATCACTGTGCTATTGTCATCAAACCAATAAAAATGTGCCTAACTCTCTCTGGATTTGAATGGTTTCAATGGGCAAAAATTCCTTTTTTTTTTTTTTTAATATTTGTGATCCAAGTCAATTTTTCCCCCATTCAGGAACTAAACTCAATGAAACACTTATAGCAGAGACACTCTTGTGTGAAATGTACTGAATTCTAGGCCAATGAAAGACCTGCAAGTTATATGCCTGTTCTTCATTTCTGAGGCATATCTGATTATTTTAAATATCTTCTAAGATTGTAGTATTTCATTATTTGATTTACTATATACTCAGATCTCTTTATAAAGGAGTTTGCTGTGCCTTTCTTAAGAATTTTGAAGGAAACCATAACCAATGAGGGTTAATCAGAGATAAATCAGAGTTAAATTCAAGAAATTATATGAAGGAAGAATTTGTTTCTAATTTGTTTTGGAAAGAACTGAAAATAAGGAAAAAGTAATTTGATATAATACATTTATGAAATGTTTTATGATAGCATATCTCTTGAGATGTGGCAGATCTTTGAACATGCTGTGGTTCTGTGGACAGACAGGTGTGGCAGCAGCCTTAAAGCGTAAGACCTTCATGTGATTGAAGCCATGGTGACAGGGATAAACATGTGGACCAGAAGGGTAAATTACTAGTTTTAAAAATTATCGGAATTTTTCATATTTCTGAATAACACATATACAATTGGGTTTTTTAATTATTATGTAGCAAATTTGATGCATTTCTGGCAACTCTGATACATTTCCAATGATACAATCACCCACCTGCTCAGTCACACACAAGAGATGGGCCTGGAGGTGTTGGGCAGTATGTTCTTTCTGGTTGTCTTTGAGACATTGATTTGCCTAAGATCATAGAAATAGGAAAGAAATTTATGATAGGATACTAGGTCTCCAACATCTCAATCTACTACCGTTTCCTTAACCATGCTGTTCTCAAAATATAGCAGTGTAAGTCAAAAACTTCTGGAAAATAGCCTAATTTATTTTTGTTAAAACAGACATGTCCATTGAATCTAGTGATGTTTTTATACTAAAGCATTTATAGTAAAGAATCACATGTGAATTCTATGTGCATCCTGAGATTCCATGGCAAATTTTGTCTTTTTACGTATTCCTCATTATCTCAGTTATTACAACAGAATTGTAAAATTTTCACCTATTAATTGAAAAAAAAATACCTCAAGTGGCATTTTCTTCAGGGAATCTAACTGTAAGTATGGTTCGAGGTCTTACACTGGGCATCCTTTTTTAATGTCTTTCTTGTTACACTTTTTAGTTGCAGAGGTGTTCACCATTACTATCAACTGTTGATAATAATAGGAAACTGCAATCTTAAGCAGTTTACAGGACTCTTGCATTGTATCCCATAGGACCAGATGTAACAGGTGTGATATGTAAAACTCATTTTTTTACCTTCCTTTATGGATCTATATGATGCTTTAAGAAACAGTGAAGGAGTGCCTGGGTGGCTCCGTTGGTTAAGCATCTGCCTTTGGCTCAGGTCATGATCCTGGGGTCATGGGATCAAGCTGCTGAAGGGAGCTCTATTCAGCAGAGAGTCTGATTCTTCCTCTCCCTCTGCCCCTTTCCTTGGCTTGCATTATTTCCCTCTTTTTCTCTTAAATAAATAAAAATCTTAAAAAAAGAGAAACTGAAATTTGGGACATGTGATATGATAATGGTAAGTTATTTTCAAAATTAAAATATTTTAAATTTATCTGTGATGATAATTTATCATATTAGACCCTGACTTAAGTTACATCTTCTAGAAGCAGCTGCAGGTGGAAATCTTTGTTCAAGTGGTATGTTTAATGCTATTTTCCAGAGGAGGGGAATGAGGCAAACTCGATGAAGCAGGAGTTCAAAATGTAGCAAGAAGGTGATCTCAGCAGCACAGATAGCACCAGAGATTTAACCCCACCTTGTGCCAAGGGACTGGCTTTTTGTACAACCCCTAGTTGGCTGAGGGTGAAAGTGGAGGAGTCAGTGTGTCCACCCATGTGACATAGGTATCATTTGGTCATGGGCAACTCACCAGAAGAGTGGACATGGGTGAGTTGTTACTGGGTAGAAAAGGGGATTTAGGTGAACACATAGAGCATCTACTCCAATATTCCAATGTGACTGGAAATTTTATTTCAGCTTCTAAGTTTTGTTTTAAGAGGTAATTAATATCAGTTGTTGCCGCTTCAGCAGAATGAAAATTTCTCCAAATTGAAATAATTATTTAAAAAAACTTTGTGAAAACTACACAGACTCCAAGAAATTGTTTAATTTGGCTTCACCTACAGTAAACCAGTAGTTATATTAAAATCTTGCATGAAATGATTTTACTCAAATAATTGGATGAAAATTTAGGAAATATATGTAATACTTTGTGAATTACATGTGTCTCCATTTTATTGCATCAATAATATATCAATATATCAACAATATATCACCAACTTATCAACAGGACAATGAGACAGACACAGTAATAAATGAGTTTATTGCCTTGGTTAGTTGCTGAATTCCTTTTTTATTCCTTTTAGTTTTGTTATAAAGTTATATTAGTGTAGAAGAATTGATTATATTTTATTAACAGTTTATCTTGATTTAACAAATGTGAAATATCTAAATGCAGGTATGTGTTTTCTTGCTCTGAGCCCCTCAATGATTAGTTCTAGACTTGCCCCAAAATGACCACTTAAATGTTTTTTGGTTTGGGATAATCTGGAAGGCACTTTGCACTTTTGCACCAGTAAGAAAAAAAATGCCATTTTTTTAAATTAATAAGTTTTAGGTAGAATACATTCTAGCTCCACATTTAAAAATATGGCACTTGACCCTTATATGGCATCCAAAATTTTTCTCCTCTATTACTTTTCTAAGATTTTAAATCAGATGTTTATTTTTAGGTTTTTAATTTGCTGTTTTCATGTATATAAATGTATTTAAATTTCTATTTCTTTAAGATATCACATATAGGCCAGACCTTTTTTCTTCTTAAAAAACTAGGAAACATGGGACACCTGGGTTGTTCAGTGGTTGAGTTCCTGCCTTCTGCCCAGGACGTGATCCTGGAGACCCGGGATCTAGTCCCACGTCGGGCTCCCTGCATGGAGCCTGCTTCTCCCTCTGCCTGTGTCTCTTCCTCTCTGTGTGTGTCTCTCATGAATAAATAATAAAAACCTTTAAAAAAAAAAAAAGAAAGAAAGACTAGGAAACTTAAGATCCTTCACTAGATTCTATATTATCTCTCCTTCTACTTAAATTGTACTCCCTATATTGTTACATCTATAATGTCAAGATATGGAATATTTACTTTAGGTTTGTTTGTTTATTATTTAAATTCAATTTAGTTAACATCTAGTGCATTATTAGTTTCAGGGGTAGAATTTAGTGATTCATCAATTGCACATAACACCCAAGGCTCTTTGCATCAAGTGCCCTCCTTAAAGCCTGTCTCCCAGTTACCCCAGCGCCCCACATACCTCTCTCCCAGCAACCCTAAGTTTGTCTCCTGTAGTTAAGTCTCTTGTGGTTTGCCTGTCTGTTTTTATCTTATTTTATTTTTCCTTCCCTTCTCCAATGTTCATCTGTTTAGTTTCTCAAATTCCACATGTGAATGAAATAATATGGTAATTGTCTTTCTCTGATTGATTTATTTCACTTAGCATAATACCCTCTGGTTCCATCCACATTGTGACAAGTAGCAAGATTTCATTTTTTATGGCTGAGTAATATTCTATTTTATATTCCACATCTTCTTTATCCATTCATCTGTCGAGGGACATCTGGGCTCTTTCCATATTTTGGCTATTGTGGATATTGCTGCTATAAACATTGAGGTCAGTGTACCCCTTTAGATCACTCTTTTTGTATCCTTTGGCTCTTTTTTTTTCAAAGATTTTTTATTCATTTATTTATTCATGAGAGACAGAGACAGAGAGAGAGAGAGAGAGAGGCAGAAACAAGGCAGAGGGAGAAGCAGGCTCCATGCAGGGAGCCCCATGAAGGACTCAATCCCAAGTCTCCAGGACCAGGCCCTGGGCTGAAGGCCATGCTAAACTGCTGAGCCACCTGGGCTGCCCTCTTTTTGTATCCTTTGGATAAATGCCTAGTAGTGCAATTATGCATCATAACAGAATTCTGTTTTAAAATTTTTTAGCAATCTCCATAATGTTTTCCAGAGTAACTACACTGGTTTGCATTCCCACCAGCAGTTACTATAGGTTTATAAATGAAATTGAGCCATTTGTTGTTGGTACTTAAAGTTACTCAAATATAAAACAAAAAATTCCTTATAAGATGGTCATTATGTTAGTGTAGTTGTTGAATGTTCAATTCTAACTTTGAGTCATGCATAATGTTTCTGGGATGTTATAGAAAAAGGGAATCATTTTAACAGCCTAGATCACTTCCAAAGTGACTAATTTACCCAGAGTACCAGATGACTGGCTTTTCATTTCACTTTATATCCAATGGTAATTTCTTCATGGAAGAAATTTAATCAAAATGAAACAAATTAGGGAGTGTCGGGGTGGCTCAGGTTCCTACCTTCAGCTCAGGTCAAGATATCAGGATCCTGGAATAGAGCCCCATGTCAGGCTTCTTGCTCAGTGGGGAGCTTGCTTTTTCCTCTCCTTCTGCTCCTATGCCTGCTCATAAACTCTCTCAAAATAAACAAACAAACATACTTTTAAAAATGAAGCAAATTAGGCATAAAGGTAATTTATTCAACTTATGAGTCTGATAACAATTGTGATGCAGATTTGCTGTATCTAGGAAATTTTCAAATATACTGGCTTAAATTTATAGATTTACATAAAACCAATATTCTTTCTCTTTTTTCTCTCTTACCCACATTGGCTTCTGCCTAGTACTTTCCACGGAGTTCTTACTATATCTCCACTATAATATAGAACTACAATTGGAACTTACTTCTGGCTTCTAAAAATCTCATTTTAATGAGGGTATTTTGTTTCCTTTCCATCAGATGTTGCAGGTAGTTAACACAGTTACATTTAGTGCTTTTATCATTTCTGTATAATATAAATGTTATTTTAGACATAATTTTCTCTTTAATCACATTTAAATTTAATTGTAATGTTTTTAAAGCAATGTGAGAGTCATTTTTTAAATGACCCTCATTGGTTCTTAATTTCAATATAAAAAAAGTATTAATTGAATTGGGGGGGCCATAATCCTTGTCACTAAAACTTTGCCTTTCAAAGTTCAAAGTCAAATGTATTCTAGTCTCTTAAAGCAAAGACAGGTTAAGTAACTTCTAATTTAAAGACACAACCCAACAGGTGGATTGCAGTCTGGCTGCTCTACATCTCCTCTGGCATCCAGTGTTACTGATGAAATCTGATTCCAGCTCAGCTCCTTCTTTTTGGGCAAATGAATCTTTGATTCTGGAAAACTTAAGAATTCCATCTATACTTTCGGTATAAGGAAGTTCCACAAGACTATTTCTAGGTGTGGACATTTTTCCATTCCGTTTCACACTCAACAGGCTCATACCTCTATAGATAAATCTATTCACTTTCAAAAGATCTCATTATTATTATTATGTATAACTTCTCTGCTTGTCTCCCTCTGTGCCACCACTTTCTCTATTCTTTTTTTTTTTTAATAGAATGTTAGTAATTTGAATATAAGGTATTCTGGACTAGTCCCCTCTGTCTGTTATTTTTCTGATTATTCTCACCTCTTCATCTTTTTTTTTTTTCTGTTCTCTACACTAAAACTTATTTTAAATTTATATGCCAGAATTATTTTTAATCTATTCCAGGAAAATGTATTTCTTTAAAAATGTTGATATATTTTTGCGTTTTCTTAAAAGAATGAATTTCTTAGAGACTAGATATCATTTTTGAGCCTGGGTTCTTATGTAATAAAAATTTCTCTATATACACAGAGATGAGAGACTAACCATTGCTGACTTCTATTCCATATGTAGTGCACAAATTATTTAAACTCATTATTAAACTATAGCGTATTCCTGCCGTCTATGCTATCTGATTTAGGCCGCAATCATTCTCAGGGATCTGCCAGTAAGAAAAGACCAACTTTTGAGGCTTCCTTATTAAGTATATATGTTAGTTGCGATATTTTCTATTTTGGCTTATCCCCTTTCCTTTTCTCTCTCTCATACTCTCCTCTTAAGAAATATATCTGTTGTTGGTCCACAGCAACCTAAGACACCTTCAGTTATCAGTTCTATTACATATATATTCCTCTTTGTACATAATTAACATAATTTCAGTAAAATATTTTGGAAGAGAGATGTAAAGACATACAGTCTTCATTTTTAAGTTAAAAATCTGATGCCTGAAAAAATGTTATAAAAGCTGTATTTTAAAATTAATTCAAAAGTTATAAAATCCTATGGCTTCTAATTATAAGGAAAAATTAGATTCTTGAATATTATTAATCTAACCCCAAAGTTTTAATACTATTTCCCTGATTCATTCTTTCTGTAAGATCTAGCAAATATATAACAGCTCTTATGCTCTTTTGTAAAATGTCTGTGCTCCTCAGTCCGTTTTTTTTTTTTTTACTATAACTGTTAGAAAGTTAGTATGTCTTTTGTACTTGTTTTTTTTGTGACAACTTCACTGTCCTAGAGTTCTCCGTTATATTTTTTCATCTTTTATTTCCATGGTGAGCTATATATGCTACCTCAAGCAGTCTTTTAATGGCTTCCATCTTTCCTTCTCTTTTTCATTGATATCCTTGTGATTGAAATATTATCATCCACCTCCAGGGCACTCAAGAGCAGTCACAGTTCTCATTCATCTTGAAACTCCAATAATTGAAGTCCTTTACCTGCTCATATCTTTCTGTTAGATGTAAGATTTGTCTGTTGCAAAAATTTCCATTTTGTTTCAAGATTACAGATAGGTGCTGAAGTGTATACTACATTGAGGAACAAGCTCTCCTCCCAAGATTCAAAAAATTCCTTTTCTCAACAACTGATGAGCATGCCCTTCAGAGTACAAAAGGCGAAACCGCAGATCATAATGAATAAATAATTGGTCTAGCCTGCCCTCGACAGAAAAGATGATACAAAATCATAATTGAGGTTTTCAAAATGACTTCAATAGATTTTTTTAAACACAGGACTGGGGATCCCTGGGTGGCGCAGCAGTTTAGCGCCTGCCTTTGGCCCAGGGCGTGATCCTGGAGACCCGGGATCGAATCCCACGTCGGCTCCCGGTGCATGGAGCCTGCTTCTCCCTCTGCCTATGTCTCTGCCTCTCTCTCGCTCTCTCTGTGTGACTATCATAAATAAATAAAAATTAAAAAAAAAAAAAACACAGGACTGTAAATTTCTAAAAAAAAAAAAAAAAAAAAGGAACGAGAAATCCTTAGAGACACTTAATGCATTTATCAAATTTTTCTCTATATACATTTTCCAGAGAATCCCAAACTATATTGTTATTTTCTGACTGAATTTCTTATCGCTCTAAACAATTTTTCTACCACTTTTCCCTTTTGTACCTGTCCTCACACAGAACTGAAAGAATACCAGACTGGGAATCTCATGTACTTTGGGGAAATATCTCACATATTATACATTCTTTTAAAACTTTCTAGGGTCAATTCATTTTGATTTAGTAGTATTAGGTACTGTGGAACATACTAGCAATAGGAGTGGCTGCTCCTAATGTGATAATAATTTGTGTATGGATTTTTTTGACCCTTCTCAGGAAAGTGTTGAAAATTGATTAGTATCCTTTCTCAGGTTTAAAATGTTTTGAACAAGAGTTCAATCTTCTGGTAAAGATAAGTGAACATTTCCTTGGAGGTAAGGAAGTAAGAAAAAAACTAAATATTTTCTTTATGCCATCATGTTAGAACTTCTAGAAAAGTTTATGTGTGAACTTATAATTGATATTCTATAGATAGACTACCTCTTAAGGGATTCTTTAGTGAAATAACAAGTTTTATGATAATTGTCTGCAACATTGTGTTTCCTTAAAGATAAAAAAATTGTAATAAACATTCTAGTAACTGAAAAATAGTGATCAGCAATGTCACAGAAATTTGGAACACTGACGTTTTTATGGAGTGACTACTCCCCATTCAAGAACATTTACTACTGGGACACCTAGGTGGCTCAACGGTTGAATGTCTCTGCCTTTGGCCCAGACATGATCCTGGAGTCCTGAGATTGAGAACCACATCAGGCTCCCTGCATGAAGCCTGCTTCTCCCTCTGCTTGTGTCTCTGCCTCTCTGTCTCTCATGAACAAATAAATAAAATCTTAAAAAAAAAAAAAAAAGACCATTCACTAGTAAGTTCATCTCTATTCCGCTGAGGGCTGAGGGAGGTAGAAATGCTATTGGATGCAGAGAATGGAGGTTCATAGTGAAACTTTCATTTGTACTGACAGGGTGTTTGTGAAAAATGACTGCTAATAATATATCATGTAGTGCAATGATGCAAAATTAATTGCTTCATTTAACAGACTTTGAGAATCCTTCTGATCAGATTTCACTGGTTTATTTATTTATTTATTTATTTATTTATTTATTTATTTATTTTTAAAGATTTTATTGATTTATTCATGAGAAACACACACAGAGAGAGACAGGCAGAGGGAGAAGCAGGCTCCATGCAGGGAGCCTGATGTGGGACTCGATCCCGGGTCTCCAGGATCGCGCCCTGGGAGGAAAGCAGGCGCTAAACCGCTGAGCCACTGGGGCTGCCGTTCACTGGTTTTTTAAAACAAGGGAGAGATTCATTCAAAAGATCAGAGCAATTTAAGAGATAAAAAAAAAAAAAGTGCCTCTCTCTCTTCCAACATACTCCACACACGAGCTTTCTTATATTAGCAGTTCAGACAACTGTGCTTCCAGTATAAGGAAATTGTTGGGATTCAGAGTGTGACATCTAGGAAGTACACAGAGTTTTATACATTTATCAAATGAAAATTTTAATCAAAGTGTTAATATCTATCTTTACAAAATTATGAGGATATCCATATACTTCGGTAATATTTACTCAGCATATCCTACAGAAACTTCTATTAGCATGTATTTAAACAATACACTTATGTCTACTAATTAAATAAACAAAACTTTAGCCGTCCTATAGTCTATACCCATTGCATACATTATCCATGTTTCCCTGACCCCAGCCCCCCCCCCTCCCCCCCGGAAAAGGTAAGAGTGCAGATCATTATTTAGTAATAGCTTTTATTATATTATGCTTATTAATAGTTCACCATCTATAGTCATATAACATAGTTTCAAATTCCATCTCCAGCTGGTATGATTGTGTGGCCTTGGACAAACAATATAATTTTTACCTCAACTTTCATATCTTTAAAATGGGAGTAACACATATTTATCTAATAGTTGTTTAAGGAATTAAGTAAGAAAAATCATTATGTGCCTTATCAACAGGCACATCAGAATCACTCATTGAATACTATTATCATTAGCATCATCTTCCTCTTATCTGGCACTGGATCTTCATTAGTAAAATCATGTGATGCCTCCCCCAACTCCTCATATTCTTATTTTCTTGAGGTAGATTACATATTCCCTTGAACTGACACAACAGAGATCTTATGAATGTTTTCCTTCCTTCCTTCCTTCCTTCCTTCCTTCCTTCCTTCCTTCCTTCCTTCTTTCCTTTCTTTTCTCATTCCTTCTTTCTTTTCTCTCTCTCTTTCCTACCTCTGGAAATGATCTGCAAGCCACCAAGTCCCTTCTTACCTAATTATTTCTGCTGGATATTTTATTTGCTGATTGGTTTGGTTTTTTGTTTGGTTGGTTGGTTTGTTGTTTTTATTTTTGTGGTCCAAGTCATTGAAAGATTCAGAGAGCAGAATTACTTCTCGCCAGTGTCAATGCTACTATAGCTGCTCTAAGTGTGTGGCTGTCTCATTCTAAAGCAGTGGAGTCATCCATATTCCATCTTGCTTTGAGGTCCTAGTTTGTCCCTATTATCTTACTCCAGGAAATGTAAAGCATTTCCTATCTACCCATGGAAAGAAATGATTTGTTTCCACTCTGCCCCTAACCTTTCCAATACTAGAACCTCCAGTTCAGAATGAGATAACGTTTCCTGAACTGGATTTATATCTACTATTTACATCTCGTGATATCCAATACCCATATTAATATATTGTGTAATACAATTTAAAACACTGAGCTTAGATCTATTTTAGCAGCCACTCTGATATACTCAAAAAGTTTTAGAATTACCACTTATATATTTTCTTTTATTTTGGCCAATCCATGACTTTCTCATTAATTTAGACTTTAATGATAAATTAATTGTTTCTCTCCTCTTTAAAATCAGTTATTTTTATTCTTTTTTTTCACTGAATTTCAAAGGATTATGACTTTCCAAAATATATGAAAATAGTTCTTCTGTGATCAATTAATATCTTTTTTCCTTCATCCAACTCATCTCTCAGTATCACTTTAAAATAGGAAAGATATGTCTTAGATAAAAAGATGTGAATCAATGTGACATATTTTCCTAGTCCATATGACTTTCTATTATCAGTATGAATGTTTGACTCATAATTGTTTGACTCATAATTTTTGATAAACATTTAAAACTTCTGAAACTCACTATAGATTTTATATATTTATATATATGGTTTATATGGTTTCTTCGATTGCCTTTTTCTCCTATGATCATTTGTATTGTTTCTTAAATTCTACATATGACATTTGTTTTTCTCTGACTGACTTATTTAGCTCAACATCATACTTTCTAGTTCTATCCATGTCATTGCAAATGTCATTCTATTTTATGACAATAATATTCCATATATAATATTCCATATATTTCATATATATACCATATAATATTCCATATATATTATAAATAAGATATATATTTCATATATAAATACCATTTCTTTACCTATTCATCAGTTGATGGACATTTGCACTCTTTCCATAATTTGCCTATTGTTGATAATGCTGCTATAAACATCCAAGTGCATGTATCACTTTGAATTAGTGTTGTATTCTTTGGGTAAACACCTAGTAGTGCAATTGTATATCATAAGGTAGTTTTACTTTTAACTTTTTGAGGAACCTCCATACTGTTTTCCATGGTGGCTGCACCAGTTTGTACTCTCATCAACAATGTAAGAGGGTTCCCCTTTCTCCATATCCTCACCAATTCCTGTTATTTCTTGTGTTAATTTTATCCATTATGATTGGTGTGAAGTGATACCCCATTGTAGTTTTGATTTGTGTCCCCCTAATGATCAGTGATATTGAGCACCTTTTCATGTATCCATTGGACATTTGTATGTCTGTATGTCTTCTTTGGAAAGAATGTTTATTCATGACTTCTGCTCAGTTTTTAATTGAATTATGTATTTGTTTTTTGTGGAGTTGATATATATATATATATATATATATGCTATATATATATATATATATGCTAACACACTTGTGTTCTCTAGGGAATTATTTTTGGTGTTGTTTTTGATTTACTCCTACTCTCTATAAGCTATTCCACAAAAAAATTACTAAGTTCATGAATGGCTATGCCAGAACATTCATGTAAAATCTGCTGATGTACATATGCAGAGGTGTCCTTAGGGTATACATTCAGAGTGGAACTACTGGATCCTGGGCATGTGTATCTTTAACTTTAGAAGTTATTAAACTGCCTTCTGCAGGGCTTACACCTAACAACAGTGGAGTACATGATTCATGCTAATATTTGATACTGCCAAAGTTTTCACTTTTTAAATATTCTCTCATTAGGCCCAAAGTGCCTCATTTCAGTTTTGATTACATTTATGAGATAGCTATTAAGGTTGAACATCTTTTCCTGTTTTTATTGGTAACTACTATTTCTTCTGAGGAGGAGGTTGGTTTAGGCTATTTTACTTTGGTCATTTTATTCCATAGTTATTTTGAAATCCTAAATAATTGGATGGAAATTATTTATAGGTTATATATGACAGAATTATATTCTCAATAGTATGTATTTTGACTTTCTTCAAGGTGACTGATGATGAACAAACTTTTTTAAAGGTATTTTGGTTTATCTATTTCTTAATTTTTGATTTAACAGTGGTTTGCACTCTTGTATCTTATTAAAAATTCCTTCCATGCTGCTGGTTCATAAAAATTCTTCTTTCTAACTTCCAAAAACATTAGAGTTTTGTTTTTCACATTAGTCCAGAATAAAAAATCTCTGACCATGTTTGCTTTCATGTTCCTCTCAGCTGGACTACATTTTAGATAGGCTTCTTCCTAGTGGATAGCCTTTTACTTGCCTTTTTAAAAAGCATTTACCTTAGAATCTTGTCATAGTAAGTTTTTTTTCTGCCCCCTTTGAGATATAAAACTGTTTAAAGACCACCTACCAAATTTAGCACATGGAAGTATTTTTCTCAAGGAGCTGGGAAATATCTATTTCAAATATAATCCTCAAGGATAAACTCCAGGTTTCTGTGACAGGATAGGAACCTAACTGCTGCTGGTGAGTTACTTCACATTTTAACACTACCTCCTATCATGAAGGTATTGAGGAAGTTTACTTTTCCTTTGTACTTAGCAAATACAAGTGGTCTTATTTCTTCCCCTCATCCCAATTGTTAAAAACCAACAATGTTTCTTTTGGTTCATCAAAGTTAAATTCATACCTCATTTTGATCTCTCTCTCCTATTGCAAGAGCCATGAATAGCTTCATCTGGTGGGATTTTTGTTTTGACATTAGCTCTCACCCTTAAAATAATAAAAAGCCATTTTAAAAAATTAATCTATTTTCCAAGGAGTTCTTTCAAAAATATTTTGTCTACCCTTTGCTGTTTTGATTTAGTTTTACTATTCTGAATGAAGTAGAATTATTATTACTTTATTTATCCAATCTGAATTAATTCATTGGGTTTCTGAAATGTAAGAATTGTTGGTTTCCTTAGTTTTGGAAAATTCTCAGCCATTATATCATTGAATATTTATTTTCCATTCTCTTCCTCACTCCATGACTATGATTTTTAGACATTCTAAATCTTTGTTGTCTCTTTTCATCTTCTTGTTTCGCAGTTTTTTAATTCTCTTTTAGTCATATCAAAACTCTCATCAAATCCATTAATTTTTCATTATTTAAGAAAATTATACTTCTCTTTTATTATTTGTAAATATCTTTATTAATGGTTTATATTCTCTCTCCTCACTTGTATTTTAAGCCCTACTTTTATTTCTTTAATATTTGACTAATACTTGCTATTTTATGTCTTATAATTTGAAAATCTGAGACCTTGTTGATCTGATGCTGCTTTCTGACATTAAATAGTATTTTTTTTTATTTTCCTGTTGTGATTTTTAGAAGGTAATTTCATATTTGTTGTAGGAGTTGGTGAGATTTATTAAGCTTTGGGCAAAAGTGAGATTTCCTGAAAATATTAAATGTAGCTTTGTGGCTGCTATTTACAAGTATTACTACTCCTAATTCTAATTTGAAATGGGATTTTGGCTTTAGATATTTTTGAAATGTTCATAATACCAAGGTACTATGAATTGATACTACTAATATGTACATTTATATGGTAAGTATATATTTTTAGAAGACTATCTATGGATTTTATTTGCCTCTTAACCATAGCTCTAGAAGTGCAACTATCATTATTCTTTCCTCATAGTAAAGAGTAACTATTTATTTAATTTAAAATATTCTCAACTGAATGCGTAGTCCTTTGGGGACTCAATTTCATGCACATGTTTTCAGCTGGACTTTCTAAGTACCTTACGTGGGATCAAGGCCTAATATTCCTGTCTTCCTTGGTCTTTAATGCATGAAAAGTTGAAGTCATTTTCACTAAGTTTAGGCAAATATATTACAAATGAAAAAGTGGTTTCAGTACTCTGATTAAATGTCTAGATTCTTGCTTTTTTAAAAAAAAAATGTGGCAGGGTTTCTATCTTGCCAGAACATACACATTTGAAGCTCTATTTTTGTTGTTTTCTTTTATTTATTTTGTTACATTCATCATTCTTAGTTGTTTTCACTGACAGTGAAAATAGTTATTGTTTTCACTGATAGCTAACTAGTTTGTTAGAAACTGACAGTAACATGATTATCTTTTAAAAACAACTGATATGAGTGAGAAAATAAAGCTGAAATATAACTTGTATCAATTATACTACTTGCACATTTTTAAAAACATAGAAAGCTATAATATATATTGCTTATAGATACATGCATGTATGCAAAAATATTTCTTAAATGCATAATTGGTAAAATGAGAAGCTAAATAGCAAGCTCAAGCTACTTCAGAGGAAGGTATTTGGGAGTGACATAGGATATTGACAAAGAGAATGAGTGCATTTATCCATTGATTTTTAAAACATAATTGTTTTATAGATTATAAAATACCTTGTACTTTTTGTATCATTAGCCCATTAAAATGTTTTAAGCATCAGGAGAAATAAGAAGTATATTTACATAGTATCCACAGTAAAGTGCAAAACAGGACCAGAGCATTGAATTATATAATTATAAATTGATGAACTAAATTTTATCACTTTGCATTAATGAATTATGTACTACCTTAAAATAGCCTTTCAACAAGGTCCCTTCCGCGGATGTTTAGTGTTGTGAATACTAATATGATGTTTATTTTTCTTTGCTCAATACAATGAACAATAAATTTGTTACATGTTTAAAAACATATAATTTGGGGCACCTGGGTGGCTCAGTTGTTAAGCATCTGCTTTCAGCTCAAGTCATGGTCCCAGGGTCCTGGGATCAAGCCCTCCATCTATTTGCATCGAGCTCCCTGCTACTTCCTCTCCCTCTGCCCCTCTCCCCACTTGCGCACATGCACATACACACGCTCTCTTGCTCTCTATCTCTCAAATGAATAAGTAAAATCTTTTTTAAAAAGACATATAATCTAAATTTCTCAGTAAATTAGGAGAAAATATTTTAACTTTTTAAAACAAATTCTATTTTTTCTTCCATTTCTGTGATTATTAGCTCAGATTTGACCTTATAATTTTAAAAACATTATAAAATCTTACACTCTTGAACTTGCCATTTGCTTAGCCATGACTTTCCTTATATGTCAAACACCTGCCAAAAGTGCAAAGTATAGAGATGAGATTTTAATAACTCCTCAATTTGCATTCCCTTTTTTAAAACTTTGTTTTATTTTCAAAATATGTTATTTCTACCATTTTTTATTTTTCCCATTAGAAAAAGTCTGAGTCCAAAGGCTCAAGGTCCCTTCAATAAGCTAAGTTTTATTCTCATGCCAGAGGTAATGTTGATATTTGCTTATGTATTGAAAAAATTATGCATTATTTTAACACTATAAAAATTATTAAGGTGACACTTAGGCCTATGTAGCAATTACTTCCAAAAATGTAAGTTTCATTTAATGATAAGGATTATAATTATAAAGAATATATAGAGAAATATAAGGTACAGTAAAGTTCATGAGTGGCTTTAGTTGAAAAAAATATTCCAGAGCACTCTCTGTGGTGCCATTTACAAAGACATTTGTCATACCTTCTGAGTATTGTTAAAAAGTTTCCTTAAGTATAAAATTCAATGCAGTAAGTAATGGATGTGCAGTAATTCAAAATAATCTTCCTCCTGAAAAGAATGAGAAATGCTGCTAAAATGTGTATATATGAGTATAAATATATAAATATATATATTTAAATTTGTGTGTATATATGCATATACAATTTCACACATGCACATACATAAGTTGTTATATGTATATATCAAGATCCAGAAGAAGACAAAAATCAGGAGCTGAAGCCACCGTTTAAAGTTGCTTTTGCTAAAAAAAATAAAAAATAAAAATAAATAAAAAATAAAAAAAAAAAATAAAGTTGCTTTTGCTAAACTGGTATAGCCACTGTGAAAAACAGTATAAAGATTTCTCAAACAATTAAAAATAGAAATGCTTTATATTCTAATAATTCTACTATTAAGTATTTAAAGAAAACAAAAACACTAATTCAAAAAGTTATGCACTCCTATGTTTATTGAAGCATTATTTACAGTAGCCAAGATATGAAAGCAACCTAAGTGTTTATCAATAGACAGATGAATAAGGAAGTTGTGGTATATTTATATATAATAGAGCACTATGAAGTCATAAAAAAGGTAAGATTGTGTTTGAAGGGTATTATGCTAAGTGAAATAAGTCAGACTAAGAAAGAAAAATACCATATGATTTCACTCATGTATGGAATCCAAAAAAGGGAAGAATGAACAAGCATAAAGCAGATCAGACCTATGGAGAACAAACTGATGGTTGCCAGAAACTAGGGGTTGTAAAAGGTTGGGCAAAATGGGTGAAGAGGAATGGGAGATATAGGTTTCTAGTAATGGAATAAATAAGTCAGGAAAATAAAAGCGCCACATAAGGAATATAGGAAATGATACTGTAAGAGCAATGTACAGGGAGAGATGGTAACTACACCTGTGAATACAGCATAAAGTATAAACTTGTTAAGTCACTATGTTGCACATCTGAATCTAATGTAATATTGTGTGTTAACTACTAAAAACAAACAAATAAACATAAAACCAAAAACCAAGCCAAAGCAAAACATAGCAAAGATAAATATTTCATAGAAAAAGAAGCAGGAAATACAAAAATAATAATAATTAATAATAATAATAATAATAAAGTTACTTTTGCTCTAGGATAAGAGGCTGAGAATCAATTTTGAGAAATTTGAAGTGAAAAGCAAAAGTTGAAATCCTAGATTTCTGAAAGATTGGAAATCTGCTAAACAATCCTCTATTTATACTTAATTACATAAACTGCACAGCTGTAGGTCTTGCAGACACAGAATCCTAACTTCAAGATGTTTAGGAAATTTCAATTTATAAAATTGGCCTAATGTGATTTTATATTGTTCATTCTATTATATGGTTGTGGAAGCAAAAGAAAATTCTCTCTGAGGAAATGTAATATTCTTCTAGTTATTAATTCTTCAAATTATGTCACAAAAATTTCCAAAATACATTGCCTTACTACACATTTAAAATAATTGAGGCATAAGATAAGGCAAATCATTGTGTCTGAGAACCAACAGAAATTACTGACAACTGATATAATCTCACTAAAATTCTTTATAGAAAAAAGATATTCTTTCTACTAGATAGAAAAGCTGAAATTAAAAATGTCACCAAGGAACTTAAAAATATAAGCACACATTGCAGATTTGCAATGTAACCAACACTTCTTGCAAAAGAACCACCTAGAAATTCTAGAAATGAAATACACACTAATCTAGATTAAGACATCAATAAGAAGGATTAATAGCAGTACTAGATTTTTTTTTCCAGATTTAAAATTTTGGAGGAGGGGGCATGGTAAATGTAGTCAGAAAATATAATGTGTATTTAATTGGAGCCAGCAGAAATGGAAGGAAATGTGGAAGAAAAAATATATATATATATATATATATTTTAATCCATGAGAATTTCCTCTAATTGATAAAAGAAAGAATCTGTAAATTTTAAGAAGCCAAGATTAGTACCAAGGAGGTAGATAAAATCTATATACAAACACAGTATTTTAACCTAAAGAAAATCAAACACAAAAAGAAATTTTAAAACAGTTTATCAGAAAGGGAGACAGAACATAAAGACTCCTAACTCTGGGAAACGAACTAGGGGTGGTGGAAGGGGAGGAGGGCGGGGAGTGGGGGTGAATGGGTGATGGGCACTGCGGGGGGCACTTGACAGGATGAGCACTGGGTGTTATTCTGTATGTTAGCAAATTGAACACCAATAAAAAATAAATTTATTATAAAATTTCTTTTTTTTTTTTTTTTAATTTTTATTTATTTATGATAGTTACAGAGAGAGAGAGAGGCAGAGACACAGGCAGAGGGAGAAGCAGGCTCCATGCACCGGGAGCCCGATGTGGGATTCGATCCCGGGTCTCCAGAATCGCGCCCTGGGCCAAAGGCAGGCGCCAAACCGCTGCGCCACCCAGGGATCCCAATAAATTTATTATAAAAAAAAGAAAACAGTTTACATTTAAGCTAGTAACAGTTAACAACCACTAGGTTCCTAGATGACTTCTAATACCAGAATAGAAGTAATATAGCAGGATAATAATATTTTAATACATAGATTGAAAATAATTGCCAACCACATATTTTAAATACAGAAAAAATATTAAAGAATGGATGTGAAAAATCACATTTCTAGATAGACAAATTCTGGTAAGACCCACCATCAGCAAGCCTGTCATAAAGTGAATACTTAGAGTTTTCTTCAGGATGAAGAAAAATGATCTCAGTTGTCATTTTGGAAATGCAGAAAGGAATGGAGAGCAACAGAAATGAAAAGGTATACATCCACCAAGATATCTAAACTCTGGGCCATAAAACACACTTCAACACATTTAAAGTAACCGAAATCACACAGTATTTGCTCTCAGACCACAATGGGATTTAACTAGAAATCAATAACAGAAAAGTGGAAAGTCCCAAAATATGTGGAGATTAAACAATATGCCACTAAGTAACACATTCACCAAAGAAGCAATCGAAAGAAAAACTTTAAAGTATTTTCAGCAAAATGAAAATTGAAAGCACAACTTAACAATATTTGTGGATGCAGTGAAAGCAGTAGTTAGAAGTTTGCAGTGTTGAAAATACTTATTAGAAAAAAGAAAAGAAAAAAAATCACTAGTCTAAATCCCCACCTTAGGAAACCAGAAAAAGAAAAGCAAATTAAATCCAAAGTAAGCAGAAGAAAATAAATAACAATAACAGAAATCTATGAAATTAAAATAATAAATCAATACAGAAAAATTGATGAAACTAAAACCCACTTATCATTTTTTTAATATTTTATTTATTTATTCATAATAGACACAGAGAGAGAGAGGGAGAGACACAGGCAGAGGAAAAAGCAGATTCCCTGCAAGGAGCCCAATGCGGGACTCAATCCTGGAACCCGGGATCACGACCTGAGCCAAAGGCAGACACTCAACTGCTATGCCACCCAGGAGTCCCTAAAATCCCTTTCTTTGAAAAGATCAATAAAATTGACAAGCCTCTAATCAGATTAACAAAGGAAAAAAGGATACAAATCATCAATCAGTCAAGCTTAAAAAAATAAAAAATAAAATAAATGAAAGAGGGGGCATTATTACAAATCCCATGGATATTAAAAAAGATAATAAAGGGGGCTGCCCAGGTGGCTCAGCAGTTTAGTGCCGGCTTCAGCCCAGAGCATGATTTTGGAGACCCAGGATCGAGTCCTGTATGGGGCTTCCTGCATGGAGCCTGCTTCTCCCTCTGCCTGTGTCTCTGCCTCTCTCTCTCTCTCTCTCTCTGTCTCTCATGAATAAATAAATAAAATCTTTTTTAAAAAGATAATAAAAGAATACTATGGACTCTATACCCATAAATACTCTGTACCTATAAATTTTATAACCTAAAATAAATGGACACATTCCTTGAATGTACAATCTGCCAAAAGTCTTTGACAACTACAATAGGCCTATATTTTAAAGATATTAACTCAATAATTAAAACCTTCCAAAACAGAAAGTACCAGGTCCAGATGAGTTCACTGGTAAATTTTATCAAGGATTTAGGGTGGAAATTATACTAATTTTCTACTATTTCTTTCAGAGGACAAGGAGAGGGAATACTTTCTAACTCATTCTATGAATCCAGCATTAACCTAATACCAAAACAAAAGATATTTTAAAAAAAGAAAACAACAGTTCAATATTACTCCTGAATAGAGATGGAAAAATCCTAAAGAAAATATCAGGGAAAAAAGAAAAAGAAAATATCAGGGAGTTTAATTATACAACATGACCCAGTGGGATTTATAACAGGTATGTAAGGCTTACTCAACATTTGAAAATCCATTAGTGGATTCATCACACCAACAGGCTAAAAAAGAAAACTTACATAATCATGTCAATAGATGCAGAAAGGGCATTTGACAAAATCCAAAACCTATTCATAATAAAAACTCTCAGTAAAGTAGGAATAGTAGCAAACTTCCTCAAATTGATAAAGAATATCTACAAAGCATATAGCTAACATCATAATTAATGATGAGAAACTTGAAGAGTTCTCACTAAGATCAAGAGCAAAGCAAGGATACCTCCCCTCACCACTGTTTTTCAACATCTTATTAGGTGTCCTTGCTAAGAAAAAGTTATTAGCACTCCCCCAAATTCAAATACTTAGGTATAAATATAACAAAATAAATACAAACTCTTCATGATGAAAACTACAAAATTCTCACAAATGCAATTAAAAAACTAAATAAATGGAGAGATATTCCATGTTCATTAATATGAAGACTCAATATTGTCAAGATACCAATTCTTCCTGACTGATCTATAGATTCAGTGTAGTTCCCATTAAAATCCCAGCAAGTTATTTTGTGGATATTGGCCAATTCTGAGGCAAAAGACCCCAAATATCCAACACTATATTGAAGAAGAACAAAGTTGGAGGAAAAACCCTACCCAATTTCAAGACTTGTCCTGAGTGCTACAGTAATCATGATAGTGTGCTATTGCAAAGTAATACACAAATAGATTTATGAAACAGATCAGAGAAATTAGAAATAGACTCCAAAAAGTGATGAACTTATGTAGCACAGAGGTTTTATGGGTTGGTGGAAATAACATGTATGATACCATGATAGAGGATACATATCATTATACTTAGCCCAAACCCATAGAATGTATAACACCAAGAATGAAGCATAACATCATAACAAAGTATGGACTTTGGGTGTTTATGATATGTCAATGTAAGTTCATCAATCTTAAAAAAAATGTACCAATCTAGTGGAATGTTGATAATAGGGAAGGCATTGAACTACTCTAAAAAAAGTCTAAATCTAAAAATAGTTAGTGTGCAAATTTAAATGAACATTGGCTACATAGTTGTAACAGTATCACATTATAAGGGATTAAAAAAGATTGGAATAAAAAATAGGAAAATAGCACTTAAATTCAGAAGATGAATAAAACCAATAATGTTTATCCTCCATTCTGTTTCCCCAGATTGTTAGCTTGCACTCTCAATTTCTGTTAGCTTGCACTCTCAATTCCCTGAAATTCTTGGCCAAAAATGCTTGGTCACTGGAATATAAAAACCTATTCTTTTCCATGGGTCAGTGTAACACTGAGGCACTGTTTTCCTTGCCATTCCCTACACATTGTTGCTGTTTCTCCTAGAAGCCCTTCTTTAATACATTACCAACAGATAATACCTAATCTTAAGATCTGCTCTGCCAAAGATGGAAAAATCCTAAAGAAAATACCTAATACCTATCTGCCAAAGATAGTTTTCAATTTGGATCTAATAGTGTTTATCAATGCATGGAAGGGAGTATAAGATCCAAAAAACATTAACTTTGATCAGTCAAGCTTGCATGGTATAGTCTTTAGCCTATGACCAGTTAAAAGTAAAAGAGTTACAACTTCTAAATTAAGTAGAAAAATCAAAGGATAATAAAAATAATCAAATCAAGAGAATGCAAAAAGGGGGAAGAAAATAATCACAAAATAGGACAAACAAAAACCATACTGTAAGATGATAAATTTAAAAATCAATATATAACTGGTTACACTATTATTCCTACAAATATGTTTAGCAAAAACAAACAAAAAGCAGATATAGCAGGCATTGGATAACATCAGCATGGCATTTGCAGGGCTCACTTCCAATGCAAGACTAGTCATCAACAGGGCCTGGGAGGAGTGCCAGAGCTACGGAGTAACCATGGAGGACTGGGTCCCCATGGAATGGCTATGTCACCAATCTGAAGCAGTGTTAAATGCAGAGAAATGGACACAGGATGTTTGTCATCTCTTCCCTTTTTGTGGAGTTTGATTTTGATAGCACCACCAGAATCCATCAGACTGATGCTTGGTGGATATACCATGCCTAGAAGGCCAATGCCATAGGCTGGGATACCAAGGCAGGACTTGAATTTCCAGAGAATAATTATACCAACAAAGCCAGAGACACAGAGAACCCAAGAAAGATGACAAGCTACTTATCAAGGCCCTCCCAGAAGTGGTTCAGTCTGGTAGCAAAAACATGGAACTGGCTGTCATGAGGCAAGATCAATCCCTCAAGATCTTAAATCCTGAAGAAATTGAGAAATATACTGCTGAAATTGAAAAAGAGAAAGAAGAAAGTGGAAAGAAACAAAAAAGAAAGCATAATGATGATGAAATCTTGGTTGTTGTGCTTTTTAAATTCAGCATGGGTGATTCTCCAAATGACATGTAAGCATTTCCATTCCTTTATCTACTGTCCAAGTGTCCTGCAATTAACTCCTGGATTTGTTAAAACAACTATCGCCACAACAGGTACATTGAAAACATGCTATATGATTATTCCATTCATATTCAATTAAAAAAAACAGTTGCACCTAAATCATAGTGTTTAAGGGTTTGTACTTATATAGTAAAACTATAACAAGGAAAGTAAACAATCACTTTTTGAACTGAGGAAGAAATATCAGCACAGTGATTACTTTGAGCAAAGAAGGATTTTTTTGTTGGTGTTGTTGTTATCTGTAATTTTTAAGTGGAATTGTCTGTAATGGTTAATTTTTTAAAGGATTTTATTTATTTGAGAGAGAGAGAGAGAGCGAGAGAGAGCGCACCAGTGAGAGGAGGGGTAGAGGGAAAAGCAGACTCCCTCCTGAGCGGGGAGTCTGACTCCATCCCAGGATCCTAAGATCAAGATTGGTAGCATCTTAACCAATTGAGCCCCTCAGGCACCCTTGTGATGGTTAATTTTATGTGTTGACTTGACTGGGAGCTAACTGGGATGCTCACTTGTTTGGTCAAAGACTACTCTATATGTTACTGTGATGGTATTTTGTATATGTGATTAACACAATCAGGGGACTTTTTTAAGTAAAGCAAATAACTTCCATTAATGTGAGTGGATATCAACCAATCAATTGAAGGCCTTAAAAACAAAAACAGGCTTCTTAGAGAAGATTTCTGCCTCAACACTGTAACATAGAAATCCTACCTGAGTTTTCAGACTTTTGGCCTGTCCTGTGCATTTTGGACTGAAGACTGTACTATCACCTCTAACCAGAATTTTCAATCTATTGAACAGCCCCACGATATTGAAATTTAACAGCTCCCACAATTGCAAGAGCCAATTTCTAAAATAAATCTCAATTTCAACCTCCCTCCCTGTCTCTCTCTCTTTCTGGAGTATATATATATGCATATAAATGCATGGAGGGAATACACACACATACACACATATACACAGAGAGAAAAAGTGAAGAAAAGAGTGAGAATATCCTATGTTGATATATATATCCTGTTGGTTTGATTTCCCTGGAGAATGCTGACTGATAGGGCTCCTGAGTTGCTGGCTGTATTTTAATTTTTACTTGTGTGATTGTTTACATGGATACTCATCTTTTCATTGTTGTTGTTTTTGAGAGAAAGATGTGCATGTATGACTGTCAGGGAGAGGGAGAAGGAGAGAGAGAAGGAATCTTAAGCAGGCTCCACACCCAGTGCAGAGCCCATTAGGGGGGCTCCATCTCACAACCTGGTGATCATGACCTGAAAGGAAATCAAGAGTCTGGGGCGTAACCCACAGAGCCACCCAGGAGCCCGTATGGGTGTTCATTTTCTAAAAATTCTACGTGTTACATTTATGTTTATGCTATTTCCTTATGTTTTTATATTTCTCAATAGAAAATGAAGCAAAAATAAGTAACAAGGAGAAAGGGTGAGGGAACCCTTACTAGGGACTGTTATATTTAAACTTCTAGGACATAATTCCAATTTGCATATATTACACTTCATCATTTGCCCACATTCCAACGTTAAACAGTGTCAGAGACCTGTGACAAGAAACTTCAGTTATGCAAACATGCCAGTCCTGACATACTGAACTTCTCTTCTTCACCAATAACGACAGAGTTTTTGTAGCCATGTTTTTCTCCACCTGGACTGAGTTTATACTTTCTTAAACCTGAGGTAATTTCTTTAACATCCTTTTTGCCAGAGGCACAGACCAGTTTATCGCAGTGAGTAAATCCTGTGGTTTCCACAGACAGAGAGCTCAAGTCCCTTGGCCATTGAAGAATCTGACTTAACCAAAAAAAGGGGGGGGCAATCATTAAAATAGCTTTGGCCTCTATAGAAATCTAGAGATTAACAAATATAACTTATTTCACTTAAAATCATTAACCATGTGAGCTTACTATGATTATCCTCATTTTATAGTTGAGGAAACTGACATTCATAGAGCATATCTAATGGCTCCATGTCACTCAGCTACCACCATGAAAGAAACAGGCTTGGAATCCGGGGTTTCTTTCACATCCAGTTTGTTGCTGTGCTTCACTGGTAGTGGCTTCAAATGGAACTACTCTATTTAAATGACTTTCTTGATGGCTAAGTTCATAAGCAAGCTGAAATCCCCCAATAGAATGATGTTGTGTAGCAATTTACACTTCCAGAGTGTTTTAGATTTATATTTTTAGCCGGTTGTTAAGATCTAAATGTTTATTGTAATATACATATTAATACTAAAGTTGTCCAGATGAAGACATAGACATGCAAGAAGATTGAATGAACAATCCAAAGGGTAACTTGGAACTTAAACTTAGAACACTTGAATTGTAAACCTGCACTTAGCTCAATTGTTATATTACCCCTATACAATCATACTGTTAGAAATATCTTTCAAAATTTTGTAAGTCCCTCTGGAAATCATGTTATCATGCTTGAATCGTTACAAGGGTATTAATTGTATAAGCCATATGTGTGTATGTGTGGTTGTGTGTGTTTATAATTTGTATAGTGTCTGGAAAGATATTGTATTGAAGTCAAGAAGTCCTAAAACTTAATGCTATAAATCCAAAACTAGGCTGATAAATACCTTTAGTTATGATAGGGCACTCTCATTAATTTGAATTTCACTAATTCACACTTCCAATAATTCATTTAGAGCATTTACCAAATTGTTATAAAATGGTCTGAGCTTTTACTTATCTATAATGAAGGAGTTCGAGGGAAAATTAATACTTGCCCAGAGAATACCGAAATAATTGAAAAGGATGTAAGGACCTGTTTTCAGGTGTCCAAACACTCTAGAAATCATTTACATACAAGCAATTGATGAGCTAATTTCAACTCATTCTTATCTATTCACTGAGGCTATTCAGTTTCAGAACTCTAGTGCTTTGTTAGTCTAATTCCAATTATAGTATATAAGAGGGTATTGAAAATGCATTTTGAAAAAAAAATGTATTTCATTAAAAAGAAAAAATTACAATTTAGACCTTTCACTAAGGGAAATTAATCCAGATTGGGAACCAGATTAATGAGTTTTCTTTATTTATGGCTAAAAACTTTATGCTTTCTAATATATTAAAAAAGGAGAAATCACAATCTAGGTTATAGTTTCTATTCTCAAGATTAATTGCTTTTTTAATTAAGAATTTCTGCATTGGTTATAACTTTAATTATCCAGTGAATATATATTTACTTTTTCAGAAGTATATAGAAATTTAACAAATTTTGATTTTAAAAATTGAGAGTGAGCCAAAGGATATATAAAATACCAACCTAGCCAGGATGTTTGGTTAAGCATTTACAATAATCTAAGAAGAAATGAACAAATATTAATACAAATCCAGTCATGGGATTGAAACTATGCCTCCTAACCCATTGAAATAGCAAATGTGTTAAGAGTTATTATCAGACAATAGGTCAATGAATCAATATACCAAGTATTGACATGTTTACTGAAGCCTGCTAGGGGAAAGGCAGATGATATACAAAATCATTCAAAAATTACCATGAAAAATTATGGTATAGAGGCAAGAAAAACATCTGATTCAAATTGTAACATTGCCCCTTAGGAATTTGTATGGTTAACTTTATGGCACTTCTATTTCCTTCTCTTCAAAAATTCTGAAAATAATACTTTCATTTCCTCAATGCTAGAAAGTTGCTATGAGGATCAAAACTATGAATCTGTTTTGAAAATAGCAAGTCGCCCTCTAAATATAAAATATCTATTACTTTTAGGAATAACCTACTATATGACTAATTTGACCTAGAAAAATTCTGGAATTCATACTTTTAAACAAGTTAAGAAAGATCACTTCATTTCTGCCACATGAACAGAGCGCTCACTGTCCTACACCAGCTAAAAAATCTGTCAGATATGAGATGCTGACCAAGAGTGTTGGGAAAACGCATGTTGGAGTGACACTGAAAATAGCAGAGCCAGAGGCAACAATGTGATTATCTTAATTGCCAACCTACAGGACTCTAAAATTGTACTGCAGCCTTGGAAACCTAATTGATAATACCTAAGACTCCCAGGAACAAGTGTTTTCCCATCATCCACAATGTAAGAGTTTGTACATGATGTCATCTCAAAAGCAATTTAGATTTTATCACTGAGATTATATTCCCTGCAGCTTAAAGTAGATTTATGTAATCCCTTTTGGTCTAGACCAAGTTGATTGTCTAAACTTCAAATAAAAATAACATTAGTTTGTTCCTTTCATGCTTTTTTCAATAGAAGCAAGACAAGTCCCAGGAATGACACCATTATAAATTATAAAAAATTACCAATAGAGTAAAGAGTACAGATGTCACATGGGCTGTAAATTATTCTGACAGCCCAAGGCAACCAGAAGCAAACAATTTGTACAGAATATTTCAGGAAAGCATCATTCTCCAAACTCAGAGCTAAAGTTTCCATAGAAAGTTATTCATTTAAGTGGGCTTAGGTCATAGAAATTGTTCATATGAGAACTGCAGTTGGCCACACAAACTCAAGGTGTAAATTAGATAAGGTTCCACTGAATCAGTATCTATCTAATAATATAGAGAATAGTGGACTAGTTCTTATCTTATCACTAGATTTGACTGAGAAAATTTAGCCCAGTGGGAACTGGAGTCTCCATAAGACTTGATTTGGAGGATAAAGATTCTAATTCCAATTCGATAAGTAAGTAGATATTTAATCTTGAACAAATAAAATAAATTCCCTAAGATTATTTTCCTTATCTATGAATGAGAAAACAGATAGTGGAAAATGTATTATTAAATGGCTTTGTAAAAATAATCAGATGAAGCCATATATCCCAAACAGTCAGAACCTACTAAGTGCTAAACTATATTCGCTAAATCAGAGTTGTAAATATTGCATTGCATTATTTGTATAGGTGACTTTTTTTTCTATTTAATTTCACACAATTACTATGCTTTCATGTTGATTGTGTTGATGATTGTTTTAATGGCCTGTCCCCAGAAAGAACAGGGACATTGAGAGTTTCCTGGAACCCTTTATCTTTTGCCCTTGCCTTTCTTTTGTCAGTTTTTCATCTCTAATTTCTGCCTTCCACAGTAAAACTTGCTAGACAGGCCTCTTTCTGGATCAGCACTAGTGTTCTAACTGAAGGAGCTGTCATTTTCTTTGTCTACTACTTGCTAAACTTCAGTGATTTAAGAAAATACTTCCTGGCTTAACTCCCCTGAGTTCAGCAGGTATGTTTCCACTGCCCTTGTTATTTCTGTTTCTAATTGCTGATAGGAAAAAATAAAATAAAATCTAAGCAATAGAAACTGCAGAAGGTGCTACTTTAGTAAGGAGGCCTCCCATAGTCTGCAAAAAAATTGAATGTCTTTTGTTCTTTTCAATATATGAGATAGATTTAAAGAATTAGTTCAAACAGTGGAGATGAATATGGTGAGATGAGTATTGTTTGCGAGACTTTCCCCATTATTCAAAAAGCCTTTTCTTTTCTAGTAGTCTGCCTGGGTTCAAATCCTGATTCTAACACACTATGACCTTGGACATAGTATATGAGTTCTCAGCCCCTTGGTTTCTCCTTCTGTAAAATGGGGGGGGGGATATCACATATCACATGCACCATAGAATAGTAGTTAGGATTAGATGAGTTAATGGTTGTAATTATTTTTTAAAAAAACACTGAACATGATAAAACTGTTGTACATTAGCCATTATTATTGTTATTTGATCTTCTATAATATATCATGTTACTTAAAAGGAATTCAATCATCCCTTAGGAGTTATACTTACCAGTTAACTATCATATCCATTACACATACTCTATTTTAATGCATAATGAATGTAATATCTATGTACACATATGCAACCAAATTTACATCTCAATAAGTAATCATTAAAATTCTTCTAAATATTTTGGTTAGCTATATCAGTTTTTTCAATGTAATTAGCAATTGGACAAAAGAGATACAAGAAAACAAGTTAAGGAGTATCGGACAACACATTCTTTGAACAGACATTCTTAATACGATCTTTCTTTTTTAACAGCCATAGGAACAATGTTTTTTCTTCACTATATTCTTAGTCACCACATGTTACTGAAATTTTCCTGCACATGGTCTGTACCATATCCTTGTAAAGGTTAGAAAGGAGGGAGCTGGGCCAAAACTAAAGCAAGAAATCTATTTTTAAAAATTATGTATAAAACCCTACACCTGCTTGTGTTCATTTATTTAGAACATAGTAACCCCATATCCTTGGCCAATTACTGTCACAATTTCCCTTTGAGATTTCTGTTATTTTGATATTCTGAGATATATTGCAAACACTATGAGCTATTTAATTCTATAAATATAATTTTATGACTGTAATTTAGTGCCAAAATATAGGGTTAAGTGTAATGACACATATCATTTCTGTGCCTGCTTCCTAACAATATGAAAGAAACTGTAAAGAGCTTCAACTCAAAAGTCAGAGGAATCTGTTTGAATTCCATCACTAGCACTTACTTATCTGCGAGCCTAGAGGAAAATGACTTAGCCTCTCTGAGCTCCCATTTCTTTTTTTTGTAAGACAAAGATTACAATACTTTCTACCTTAGACAGTTGTTATTATAGGGGGAAAAAAAGGCTACACCATTAAGCTATGCTCTGCAAGGAAAATAATTGACCAAAGGCCCCTCTAAATGCTCAAAGTGCTTGTATAAGGCCGTGCTTCCTGAAGGTGGCTCCAGACAATGTTGAAGAACTGGGATAAGGACTACAATCCTACAGAGATAGATGGTAGCTGCACTTGTGGTGAGCATAATGTACAGCTTGTTGATTCACTGCAATGTAAACCTGAAACTAAGGTAACAGTGTGTGTCAACTATACTCGAATAAAAAAATTAAATACAAAATGAAAAAAGAATTGAGAACATTCGAGCCAAAGTAAATTCAATCCTGAGAGAAACATGACTCCTTCACTGGAGACTTTGGCAAGAAGACTCCAATGGGTTTGATGAAACCCTTCATAGACCTGGGCTGTCAGTGGAAAGTCCTTGACACCCAAGCTTCCTCTTTTCCTCTCTCCTTCATATTGTCTGACCTGCAATGAAATCAGGAGAAATATCCTATGTGTTCTTCACCCTAACTCTTTATCCATCTCATACATTTCCCAGACTAAAACTCTTATTTTTAATCATATCCTGACATCTGTAAATCCAACTTACCAGATAATATAACATAGCATATGGCATACAGGAACTACTTAATGAAATGTTAATAATTTATATTAATGGACACCACATGAAAGAAAAAAATTCTACACACGTTGTGTGAAGTGAATATACAGAATTTTATTTTCCCCAGTACAAAATGTGTATATCCTTGCACATAGAATCTGAAAATAGATTTCTTTTTTACATTTTACCTTGTAGCAAAATCATCAGTATATTTTATTTTATATCTATATAGATTTCCCCCAGTATCTTTTGTGGCCACATAGATGCATACTTTAATAACTCTGACAATATTTTTACCTAAAATAGTGAGTTAAAAATTTAGAATTTAGCCTTATTCTGTCTAGGCTATTTTAAAAGGTATGGAGATCACATGTAAGAGACATATGAGCAAGAAGGAAAGGAAATAATCATTTAAAAGAATTGGAGTTAAAAATAAGTGGCAAGGGAAAAACTGGATTAATTACACTGTTTTTCCTTATGGTCAAATTTTCCCATGGAACAATGATGTGTTTGCATGTTGGGGAGAAGGGATAGCATCAGAATGTGCTAAGGAGGATGAGTAGAAAAAAGTAGAAAATAATGAAAAAGAACAAGAGCATAAGAACTCATAAGAAATGGAAGAGATTTAATTTCTCCAAAAGATGAAGAAGCAACATCTTGTTTCACATCATTTCTCTTCTCTTTCCTATACCTACACAATGGAAAACTGACGTATTGCCATTCTTGTCCTGTAATTCTTGGATAGTCACCTTTGATCTGGAGTTTAAAAGGCATGTTTAAAAAATGCATGCTTATGTGCTATTATTTTAATTCTACAAACTTATTGGAAATTTGTTAAGGGCTAAAAATTGTCCAGAAAATTCATAACTAAAAGCAATATATTTCCTGCTTTTCAAGGCTCTGCTCTGAAGTGCAAGCATTACAAAGAGCATGATACACTGTGCAAAATGCTTTATCAGAGGACTGTACAAGGTGGTCTGGATGATCAGAGGGAATGATTTGTTCTGCCTTTAAGAGTGGAAATACTCTAGAAGGGCTCAGTCAGTTAAGCATCTACCTTTGGCTCAGGTCATGATCTCAGGGTCAGAGCCCGCAACTAGCTCCCTGCTCAGTGGGGAGTCTGCTTGCCCTTTCCCTCTGCCCCTCCCCCAGCTTCTGCACACCTGTGTGCATACACACACTCTCTAAATAAATAAAATCTTAAAAAAAAAGAGTGGAAACACTCTATAAAAAGCTGAAATTGCAGATACTTGAAGAATAGACCTTCTCCAGTGAGATGGGGTCAAGAAGCATCTTCTGAGGCAGAGGGAAATAGCACATCAATAAATTCATCACAACATGGGGAACCATGAAATACCCCCAAGGAGACAAATAATTCCTTGTGATTGGCACTAGGTGGACATAGAAGAGAGCACAGGAAGAGATGAGGCAAAATTGGTGGAAAGACGTCAAACTCTGAGCAGCTACGTGCTATGCTTTTATTATAAGAAAGATACTGTTATTATCAAACTACTAAGGAGACTTCTGGAAGCCTCTTTGTTTATTTAAAACTTCATCTCTCATTCTCATTTCCCAATTGTTTGCCCGATAAACTTTCTTCCTAATCACCATTTTGGACTATGTAGGAAGAGATTTCAGGTATGTGACTTAGCAAAATAAAAATATTAAAGCCCATTTAGCTTTTCACTCATTCTGCATGTCAGCATTCTACAATTAATTTGGTTTATATAGCATGTTTTTCCTTCATTCCAATGGTGGCTAAATTTATTCTTTGAAAAGCACAAAGACATGCCTCATGTTCAAAGTTAAAAATTTTACCTGAGGAATCTGAGATCTATGAATAAGAAACAGCAAAAAAAGTATTTTTTCCAGTTGGTCTGTATTAACACCTCCCCCCCCCCCCCAATCACAAAGTTGACTGCCCTCTTCTCACAGTGCAATATTATCAAACTATTCCTTAGCAGAGCCTCTAAATTGATGCTGACTTTAGGGAACTGAACAAAAGTAAAGTTTTAGCTCTATATTCTGTCCATCTGGATAGCAGAGAGAATGCAGTCTTCTATCCCCTTACGTGACCTCTCAGACTAGCACTTTTGGATCAATGATAATTGCAAAGTTAGGGTCAATTGTATTTGCAAAACTTAGAACTTCATTTCATGTTAATAGGGTATGGGTTTAGTCAGTCATTTAATAAGTAAAATAAATACAAATTTATTTTTAATCATTAAAACAACTTTCACAGGGCACCTGGGTGGCTCAGTGGGAGTATCTGCCTTTGACTCAGGTCCGTGGGGAGCCTGCTTCTCCCTCTGCCTATGTCTCTGCCTCTCTTTTTGTGTCTTTCATGAATAAATAATTAAAATATTAAAAAAAAACAACTTTCACAAATTTAAACAAGTTTCTTTTCAAGACAGATTGTTTTGTGTAACAATTCTTTTTCATTACTAGAGCCACAACTTTCTTTTATTCAGTACCATAGCCAGACCCCTATTACTGGGGAAAAAAATTACACTCTTTTGGGACTTTAAACTGGGTAGTTGTAGCTTGAAATGTTAAGCATACAAGAAGTCATCAATCTAGAAAGGGAGCATAGAGCTCATCTGCAGCTCCCCATGTGGAATTGTTTTTTAATGATTCAGGAAACTTAATCCCTTTAAAGTAAATCATTTGGAACTTTGATGCTTCAAAAGCCTAGATTATCAATTTTCCATTAGTAATTTGATAACTTTTAAAGGCATAAAACATAACATTGGGGAGGAAAAAATGTTTGAGAAATCTTATCTTTTCAAATTATGTTGAAGTTTTTTTCAGATAGTACTTTTTGTAAAAATGTAGAATGATTAAATTCTAAATGGATTCTAGTGAATTTTTTTTTTCAAATGTGTTATTTTGGGGGAAGGGAGGCTGATACAGGTAATGATTCAAACTATTATAACTATTTGTGACATAAAGATAATATATTTAAAATATGTGAATATTTTATCAATCTATTCCTTATGCACTAGAATAAATCTATTTAATATTATGTGGTTACATTATAAATAGCTCAGTCATTTGAAAAATATAGTAATTATCAATGGTATTACCCTTCTTCTAATGCATTGGACTCTAGGATACATCCTGCAATGCATTTTCTCATTGTTATCTATGTATATACTTGTATTGTAAGACTAAGATGAAAACAGTAAAATTTCCATATAAAAATTTCAATACCTTAAATTATCAAAATCTATAACTACCAACAAGACATATTTATATAAATATACTTTTATAGAGGAGATTCTATTAAATTTTATTTAATGGAAAACCCTATGTACACACATGTTTATCCTCATCCTTGATACGTTATATGCTCTTTGATTAATTTTCCACTCATATTATCAGTTTAGAGTTGAAGTTTGTAGAACCTTTGACCAAGACATGAAACTTTAAGGAGATATCATATTTAGACAGTGTTATATGTTTGTTTTTGTTTGTTCATCATTAGTATTTTGTTCGTCTCCTTGACATCTCTGTTTTGGTCCACATCAATTTCTACAAATAAATTAGCCATGATTTTGAAAGAGATTGCATTGAATCTGTACATTAAATTGGGGATATTGTCGCCTTAACAATATTAATTTTTTCAATCCATGAACATGGGATATCATTCCATTTGTTTTCATTTAAATGTCTTTAAATAATGTTTAATAGTTTTCAGTGTACAAGTCTTGAAAATTTTTGCTAGATGTATTTCTGAATAGATTTTAAAATGATATATATATATTTTAAATTCATTTATTTATTCATGAGAGAGGGAGAGAGAGAGGGAGAGAGAGAGGGAGCGAGAGAGGGAGAGAGAGAGAGAGAGAGAGAGGCAGAGACACAGCAGAGGGAGAAGCAGCTCCAGGCAAGGAGCCTGACGTGGGACTCGATCCCGGGTCTCCAGGATCACACCCTGGACTGAAGGCAGCGCTAAACCACTGAGCCACCCGGGATTCCCTTAAAATGATATTTTAAATGGAATTGTTTTCAGATTGCATGTAAATACAACTGTTATTTTGTATATTGATCTTGTATCTTGCAAACATGCTTTACTCTTAAGGGAAGTTTTCTGGTTATAGAATTCTGGTTGATAATCTTAATTTTTCAGCACTTTGGCTATGTTATTCTACTGCCTTTTGACCACCATCATTTTGATGAGAAGTCAACTGTTCATTGTGTTGAGATTTCCTGTTCATGATGTTTTCTCTTGCTGCTTTCAAGATTGTCAATTTGTCTTTGATGTTTGGCAGTTTGTCTATGATCATATGCTATGACCAAATCTCTGAGTTTAGTATACCTGATTTTCAGATGTGTAAATTAATGTTTTTCTTCAAATTTGATAAATTTGATCATTATTTCTTCAAGTATTCCTTTGCATCTTTTTTCACTCTGATTTCTAATAGGTACACTTGATATCTCACATATCTCTGAGTCTGTGTTCATTTCTCTTAATTTTCCCTTTGTTTCTTCAGACAGCATACTTATAATTTATCTACCTTCAAGTATGTTAATTTTTTTCTGTACCAATTAAAATTTGCCTCTAAATTTCTCCCTGAATTTTTCATTTCAATTAGTATAGTTTTCAATTCCAGAATTTCTATTTAGTTCTTTTTTTAAAAAAATAACTTCTTTATATTTACTGATATGCTTTATTTTGTGAGACTTCCCTGTAGATCTTTAGAAAGACTTCCCTTTCTTGAACATATTTATAATAACTGATGTAAATCTTTGTCTTTTTTTTTAAGATTTATTTATTTATTCATTCAGAGAGAGCGAGAGAGAGGCAGAGACACAGGCAGAGGGAGAAGTAGGCTCCATGCATGGAGCCTGATGTGGGACTCGATCTCGGGTCTCCAGGATCACACCCCTGGCTGCAGGCGGTGCTAAACCGCTGCGCCACTGGGGCTGCCCAAATCTTTGTCTTCTAAGTCCAATATAGGTTACCTCAGGGACAATTTCTATTGTCTGTTTATTTTTATTTGTTTGTTCCTTCCAAACATACAGGGCAATATTTTCTTTTTTTCTTTGCATATTTTACATTTTTAAAATTATATACACAATCAATTTGAAATAAAGAAAAGTGACAAATCTGGAAATCAAATATCTACTCTCTAGTGTTTGTTGTTGTTGCTCTTTATTGAAGCTTGTCATGATTCTTTTTCTCTGTTTAGTGACTTTCCATATCTAATTCCCTAAAATTTATTTTCTTGGTTGTGTGTGGCTAGTATAGCTTCTGATTGATTATCTTAGTGGTCAGATAATGTATGGTTAGGAATTTTTTAAAAGATTTTATTTACTTATTCATGGGAGACACATAGAGAGAGGCAGAGACATAGGCAGAGGGAGAAGCAGGCTCTGTGTAGGGAACCTGATGCAGGACTCAATCCCAGGACCCTGGGATCAGAACCTGAGCCAAAGGCAGATGCTTAACCACTAACAACCCAGAACCCAGGAATTTTCTTAAATTCAATGAATCAAAATGAAATGCTCTGTGTGTTTGGGGACATCTTTAATGTTCCTTCAATTTACAGCCCTGCCCTAGCCTTCACTTTCTCATTACACAGTGTCTCAAGGTCAGAGTTGAGAGATTAAGGTCTTTTCAGATTGTTCCTAGGCATTCACAAAGCTCTGTACATGTGCATGGCCTTTTGGATTTTCAGGAATACTTCTTTGAAAATTGAAGAATTTCAAAGCCCCCTACTGACATCCTTTTGCTCTGTATTTTCTTTTCATGCTTTTCACCAGCCACTCATTTGCCCCACTGGGTAAATTGCTACCTGAGGCAGTTGTGATGTTAAACAATTGCCACTGATTTTTTTTGACAAACACCCTGAAAATAGATCTTTTAGTACTGAAAGAGTTTAGATTAAGGTAAAATATATACAAGCCCTGTGATTCAGGTTTGTCCAGACAGCCTTTAGACATGTGAAATAGTGACAGTTCTTGAGGATGGGGCTTTTTGGTGAGCTATAAATTGATTCTATCCTCCTTCAGTGTGTGCTGGTCATCTGTCTTTCAGAGCTAGGAAGGTTATAGGGCTGCTGATTTTTAAATCTATTGCAGGACAGGGAAGAGACTTACAAAAATAGGAAAAGGTAAAATGTCACAAAGTATACTCTTCCTACTGAGATTCAGCTGTCTCATTGAATAAACACTCCTCTATTGTTGCAACCATTGATTAATTTCCAGAATTTGAAAAGATAGTTTTTGACAATTTTGCCTATGTTCTTGTTACCTTATGTGAGGATCAGATTATCAAAGGTTTTTCTCTCTACCATTCTGGAAGTGCTTCCCTCCTTCACTATGACTTTTATAAACAGAATAAATGAAAACCTTAGATATTTTTATAATTCTCCATTTCATATTAGTCAAATGAATGTCTAAGGAAAAGAAAAACAACTAATTGATTTTTTATTTTTGTGCTAAAGTATATTGTTATTTTCTGAGGATAAATTACTATTCAAAAATAAAACTGTTGAATCCCAAATAATTCTAAACTTTGTATAAAAACTTCACTTTTTATTTTGTATTTTCAGGTTTTTTTAAAGATTTTATTTATTTGTTCATGAGAGACACACAGAGAGACAAAGAGACATAGGCAGAAGAGGGGAGCCTGATGTGGGATTTGATCCCAGCACCCCAGGATCAAGCCCTGAGCCAAAGGCAGATGCTCAACCACTGAGCAACCCAGGTGTCCCCAAAACTTAACTTTTTAAAGACACTAGATACTTTGATCCTATTTCTATCTCTAAATCCCATGATCAATACCTATCAATACCTATGCTATCAATATCTAGTGTTCCATCATGATTAGGCTATATGCTATTTAAATCTATCTATCTCTCTGTGTTTAAGGAATAGTAGATAGCCTGAAAATAATGGTGTACTAGGTATCAAAGATTTTATATGTGTATGTGTATTCTTACTGTTGGGTCTATTAAATTGGAAACTATGTGTGCGTATGCTAAGTGTGTATGTCTATATTTAGCTATCTTGTAATCCCTGCTAGATATTTTCATAGTGCCTTGTAATTAACAGATGTTCAACATTATTTCTGAATAAAATATAATCACCAGTCATTTTCAAATATCTACTGGATCTGCTACATAAATATTTTCTCATATGTGAATAAATAATGTTCACCTACATATTTGCCTTTGTTATTTAATGTTAGAATAGTGTACTCCCAACAAATCTAACAATCCCCTCCCATAATGTGGCAATTGTATCTCTGATTCTGACTAAAGATTTTACAATTATATAAATCTCTATAAATGTATTTAATGGCATTATTTGCACAATAATTGTCTTTAACCCTAAGTTTGTATACATAAGGTAGGCACATATTCATTTTTAGGAAAATTTATCTGGATCTTGGATCCTAAATTGTCTTGTACTTATCATCTGTACATTTATCTCTCCCCCATTTTGTTATTCATTCATTATTCATATGCTTTACCTTTATATACCTCTTGCTTTTAACTCTATTTTCTGATTTTTTTAAAAATTTTTAAAAGATTTTTTTTTATTTATTCATGAGAGACACAGAGAGAAGGCAGAGACATAGGCAGAGGGAGAATCAGGCTCCCTGCAGGGAGACCAATGTGAGACTCAATCCTGGGACTCTGGGATCACACCCTGAGCAGAAGGCAGACGCTCAACCACTGAGCCACCCAGGTGTCCCATATTTTCTGATTTTTTATTTTGTTTCATGATTCTATGGTATAAATCTACTCAACTATGCCAAGGTTCTTCCTATATATTGATAATTATCTTTTACATACTTAGCACTGTGATTTTCCACAACCTTTTTAATACGGGCACTGGGTTTTACTCAGATTCCTGGCTTAACCATACTTAATCTTTTCTTTCTCAACTGACCCTCAACCTTCCATATCAGTTAAGAAAAATAAACCATACATCTGACACTATTCCTAATGAGAGGGGAGATTTATATTTTCTCCCTTGAATCTGGGAAGTCTAATACCTGCTTTGACCAGTTTAGTAGAGTATACCTGGAACTTCTGAGAACAAGTCATAAAACACTATGCAGTATGCCTGATTCTCTTGGGACATTTGCATTTAGGATTCTCCCTTTCAGAATGTAGCTGCTGCAATGTGAGACACCCAAGTCACGTGGAGAGGCCACGTGTTGGTTGGCATACTGGTTGACAGACCCAAATGAAACCAGCATTCATATCTTCACAACCCTAACAGACAATATTGTCCAGATAATTTCAACTCTCAATGTTCACATCATTCCCAGCTAATCAAGTCCTCTTGGCAAGGCCCTAAATATAGACAACAGCAGAGAAACCATCCCATTTGGCCCGGCCTGATTCCTGAACCACAGACTTTGAGTATAATAAATTGGTTGTTTTATGTCACTAAGTTAAGGTTGTTTGTTTTACATTAATAGGACTAAAGGATCTGGCCTAGTTCCAAGTCCTCCCTATGACCACACACACACTGCTCAGTGAAGTCCTGGTAAGTGGAGTCTGACAATTGGCATATCAGTCTCCCATGGAGTTTTGAGAATATTGTTTCTTAGAAATTCCCTGGGTGACATGTATTTTCTTTTTCTCTCTCTCTAATGTCTGTTTCTCTTGGAAGTAGCATCATGGTTCAAGGATGTAAGTCAACATACATCACTGGACACTTAGCTTTCTCATTGTAACACTATATGTCCTGGGAAAGGTAGAAAGTCTAAGCAAAAACTGTACTTGAGATATCTCCAAAGTCTCAATATATCACAGTTTTCACTAAAACTGCAGCACCAAACATTTTGAAAACTTATTGTTGATCATTGAAATGGATGGCCCAAGAAGTGGTAATAAATGTTCAGAAAGACCATTGGTTTTAAATTAAATCTGTCACTAATATCTATTTGTAGTGGCAACGTGCATATAAAGTAGCAAAGTGCCTCCCTGCAATGAGGTCTGTTACTGCCTTTTAATGTAGCCACACGTATGCTTTATGTTGCTATATTCATCTAACTGCAGTTTGGTTCACTTCATCAATGGAAATCTACTACCGTAAATGATAAAATACCCATTCTAAATCTGTAGACTTTGGTTCTAAACCATTAGCACAAGGTATTATATAATCCTGTGCTATCTAAATAGAAATGTCACCTAGTTGGCCATTGAGCTTAGTGGTATAAATAACTAAGAATAAGATAAACTTGGTATAAGGTAAGACTTCCTATTATGCTAACAGTGAGAAGATGCCTATGAAATAAGAGTAGTCATTTCTGTACATTGACAATTTATACATCTGTGGTATATTGTAGATATTAAGTAGCAATTTAGTGAGTTTAGCCAAAATTAACTGAAAATTTTATATGTCTTTGTCTTTACCTAAGAAAAAAATATAAATTTTATTGACTTTCTTTCTCTTTGGAAAACCTACTATAAACCTTTCTCCAAAATAATCAATAAATAATTCTAAGTGTTAATTTCTAAAGGTATACTTTATACACTGAGCCATATTCTGTTCCTTGAAGTTATTTGTAGTTGAAGAAACAAATTAGCCAGAGTGCACATTAATTTAACATTTGTTCTTCAAGAAAATAATGATTAAAAAAAAAAAAGAAAAATAGCAAGATCTATGGAGCATCTATTCTATATAAGGCATCCCAATGTGTAAATGGAGAAAAAAAATTAAAAGTAAATTAAAGGCCACATTAGAAAATAAAACACCTATAAATAAAATATTACAAATATAAGGAGAAAATATATTAATTCATGTTTTCAAAATAAAGATGAAGGACCTAGTTCTTACATCCATCTTTTTTACCTAAAAATTTCACTGAAAATTTTATAAAATAAATTGATCTAATTATATGATGTCTCTAAAATTACAGGAAATTAAAAAGCAAAGTGTGAAATTAATTTAGGGGGAAGCAAGATTGTAAAAGTCAAATGCCTAACTTTAGGAAATTTTTAAAACAAAGCGTACTGAGGTAACCGAAAATGTCTACTTCATAATTTGTATATATCTATAAGACAATACTATGCAATAGGTTAATTTAATACATCTAAAGAAACTCCTCACTTTTAATTTTCAGTCTTGGTCCAGATTCAAGCATGACAAAACCTCCTAAAAACCAGATTGTTGGGAAAAGAGTTTATTTTTTAAAATTGTCTTATAAAAATATACATTTAAAATTTAATGTAATTTAGATCTTTCCAAGCATATGTTATACCTAGCACTAGGCAAATTGCAATGAAGATAATACCTTAGTTTTTGTTTGGTTGAAAAAGCAAGAATGATGTGGATATGGCAACCTTTGTAAATAAATTGCTTATAAAAATAATTGAATTTATTTAAAATGCTTAAAATCAATGATAAAAGAATGCTTTTCTTAATAGTTAAACTATCTGGGGCTAATATTAAAATAGTCTACATATTTGGATATATTGATCCATTGCCAGGCACTTGGAATACTTGGATGAATAGAAAAGCCATCAGTTCTGTCAAAAAAACTAATATGGTGCTCGCTTCGGCAGCACATATACTAAAATTGGAACGATGCAGAAAAGATTAGCATGGCCCCTGCGCAAGGATGACACGCAAATTCGTGAAGCGTTCCATATTTTTATAATAATGTGTCATCTGGAAAAAAAAACTAATATGTATTAGAGTACAGAGATACAGAAATAGGTAAATTACAGAACAATGCCAGAAACTTAACGATCAAAGAATGTATTAGGTACAGAGATCACAAGATGAAGGAGCTATCAATTCTATTTGGAGAGAGGTCAGACATGTCTCTCTGGAGAAATTCTGAGTATTTTTGAGAAATAATTGCTTCACTTTGAGGACGTGGAATGAATAGTTATTACAATTAGAAAGAATAACAGTGAGGAACGTATAGTAGAGCAGAAATTTGATTTTAATGTATTGTACTACTGTGTCAGTAAGTGAAGTGTGAGTTATTTGAAACACACACATCCTTGGACTGTTTTCTGCCACTCTGTATCTTCTAAACTGGAAACGGCAGCATCCATATCCTTGAGAAAGCTCCCACACCATGCTGCTGTGATAATCAAATAGCTTTATAGCTTTTTAAAATTTGTTCTTAACATCGCATTCCTACTTCTAATTCTCTATAATACTATATAATATCAACCATTTTCCTTAATTAGGATGTCCAGAGGAAAATATAATTTCTATTGGCTCACTTTTTAAAAGTTAAAGTAGATAATTATGTTGGGACATTTGGTACCTAATGGGACTGTCATAGGTCAGTGAATATGTATAGTAACACCACTTCCACCTTTCCTCTCCTGTCAATCCAGCATACTTTCTCTTCTAAATTGATCTGTATTCAGGTGAAACTGACTAGATCTTGATCACTTTGGGAAATTTTAACAATTCTCAGTTACCTATTAGACAAGGGGGCATTAGGATTAGTTTTTAATGTAGATTTTTACTTTATAGCTTCAATTAACCATTCGACATTCAACTGTTACTATCTCTTTACATGTTCTTAACAAGAGTCAAGCTAAGTGACTCATTATCTAATGCATATATCAGGGAAATATTTTCACATTAAATTGTTTGTGCTGTTTCTCAACACAATTTTCCTGCCTCTATTCCATATTCTTCCTGTCTTCTACTCCACTACCTTCACTTAAGTAGTAACAAGTGCTTTCTATAGGCATCACCTTTAAAGTAAGTTGACTTTTATAAAAAGATGTGAAAGAAGAAAGGAGTAGAGCTCAGTTTTGAACTTTGTTTTAAACTTTCAGTTTTGAGGAACTAAAGACCAAACATTTGAAATAAAAGGCTTTGGGGATTAGAAGAGCTTGAGAACCCAAAGCTAAGGTTTATATCATGAACAGTAAACTTTGAGGAAAAGAGAGGAAGATCCAGATTGCTCTCCCTTACAAGGCTAGATAGGAAATTCTGGAGATGTGATGGAAAAAGAGAAAGAAGACATGACCCAGGGTATAGAAGGATGGATTAGCTAGGTTAAGAGAATGGGTCTAGAGGAGCTAGTGAGTGCAAGTAGAGTCCATATTTATGGTTCCCAAAAGAATGATCATTGTCTTTTCTTGGCTCCAAACAATAAGGTGGAGCCAAGTTCTCACTAATTATTATTGAAAACGGGGCATCTTGTCTGTATTGACTGTGATATTATCTGTCCCTTTTACACTCAAGCAGTGAATATCACTCACCTGCAGTAACCCAAAAGTTGTTGGTCAATAGCCCACCAAGAGCAACATCAAGAGCAAATGAAAAATACAGTGAGATATCACCTCATAACTGTAAGAAGAGCTAAAATAAAAAACAAGGGGGGGCACCTGGGTGGCTAAGTGGCTGAGCATCTGCCTTTGGCCCAGGGTGTGATCCTGGAGTCCCAGGATTGAGTCCCACATGGGTCTCCCTGCATGGAGCCTGCTTCTTCCTCTGCCTGTGTCTCTGCCTCTCTATCTTTCATGAATAAATAAATAAAATATTTAAAAAAAATAAAAAAATAAAATAAAAAACAAAGAACTACAAGTGTTGGCCAAGATGTGGAGAAAGGAGAACCCTCTTGTACTGTTGATCAGAAGGCAGCTAGTATGGCCACTCTGGAAACCAGTATTGAGGTTCCTCAAAAAGTTAAAAATAGAGCTACCCTATCATCCAGCAATCAAAGTACTAGGTATTTATCCAAAAAGTACAAGAACACTAATTCTTAAGGATATATCCTTAAGATATATGTGCCCGATGTTTACGCAGCATTGTCTATAATAACCAAATTATGGAAATAGCCCAAGTGTCCATTAACTGATGAATGGAGAAAATTATATATATATATAATTATTATATATAATGTATATATTAAAATTATTATACATTTGTATTCTACATTTAATTACATTAAATTTAAAATGTATATCAACAATATATTAAAATTATATATATATGTAATTCAGACATAAAAAAATGGAATCTTGCCATTTGTAATAACATGGATACAACTAGAGACTATAATGCTATAAGTAAAATAAGTCAGTCAGAGAAAGACAAATACCATATGATTTCATTGATATGTGGAATTTAAGAGTCAAAGCAAATGAGCAAAGGGAGGAAAGAGAAGATATTAAAGAAATAGATTCTTAACTATAGAGAACAAACTGCTGGTTACTAGAAGAGAGGTGGGTGTGGGAGGAGGAATGGGTGAAATAGGTGATGGGGACTAAGGACGGCACTTGTGATGAGCACTGGGTGTTGTATGAAATTTTTGAATTACTATGTTATGCACTTGAAACTAATATTATACTGTATGTTAACTGGAATTTAAATAAAAACTTAAAAAAAAGAGCAACATAAAGATATTTGTTTTACATCACCTAAGTTGTCTGTACGTTTAAACAACACTGTAAAGTTTTAAAGACCATGAATACAGGAAGGGCAAACATGGAAAGGGATGTTTTCCCACTCCTTCTCTTTAATCTTCCACCTGCCTGTCAACCTGGATAGGTGAAACACAAAGTTACCCAGGATCCCTCATTCCCCCTCAGAGATGTTAAAGCTCTTCATCACCATTTTTTGTGAATTCCATCGTCTGATTCTACTCATATTACCCTATTCTGTGAATTATTATCACTTCATTCCTTGCTGCTATGTCCTATTTATCAGCAAAGAATCAATATAGATACAGGCTATTTGAAAATCTAATTGTTAATAGTCTTCATTATAAAAGTTATAGTTTTAAGAAGTATTGGCTGTCAATGTTCATTTCTAGTCCCTTTTTGGTAAAATTTCCTCAATAAATCCAATCATATGTAATAACTTCATCCATTAAAATTGCACCCCACCCTTTGGTTTATAATAAGCTTGTAAATTATCAGTCAGAAATTTGGGATGCGATAAATCTTAATTTGACCCAGATGCTGGTACTTGCACTTAAGGTATCAATTTCTTGTCAAAAGAGATATTTAATTCTTTTTACAACCAAGTCAAATATAAAGACCTTAAAATTCTCTTTCCTGCTCCTTGCCTTTTCCCCTCACAAGATTTTCTAGATGTTCCTAGAATACCTAATCTTGCAAACATTAACCAGCAAGGATGGTATTTGTTCTTCTCTCTTCCTTCTGGCATTTATCAGCCTTGAATTTGAATTATCTTACAATACTCTTTCTTAACCTAGCTTTGCGATATTTTTGAAATCACATTTTTGTTATCTTACAGTTTACCTATATTTCCTCATCAGTCTTCCTACAGAGTAGGGGTGGGCAAACTACCATGCAGAGGATAAAATCTGGCCCATTGGCCTTCCCACCCCCCCACACACACAGGTAATTAATAATAAATTTTAATTATTCACAACTTGTACAAAAAGAAGATTGTGCAACAGAGACTGCATGTGGCTCGCAAAGCCTAAAGTATTTACCTTGCTTATTGCTGTTAATGGTTAGCCACTTTTGAGAAAAGGTTCACTGACCTCTTCTATTTGGTCACAAATATTTGGTCCATTACCACAAAACAGGTAGCCTCCCAGTCTAGGATTTGTAATCAATCTCCCATGCAGATACATACCACATAAGGATTCCTTGAAGTCCTGGAAAGGACTCAACTATAGTGTGGTAAACTCTGTAAATTCTGGAATCCTCAGCAATACTATGTGTTGTTGTTTTGTTTTTTCAGTCCAATGGGGTCTTAGATATGATGAATATTTATTTTTTTTCTGATTTACTATGCAACTGATTGCAGTTGGGACAGAGCTCAAATAGGGTTATCTGCTTTCTTGCATATGTATATCTATTACCTAAGATCATCATTGTTAAAAGTTAAATATCTACTTAGGCTTTTTTTCCCCTTCTGGTTAATAATAATCTGCATTAAATCTGAGTTTTAAATATTTATGTTTATTTTCAAATATATATATTCATGCCATGAATTAGATCAATGGTTTAATTATCAGGTACACATGGGTAAATATACTATAGAATTTGCATCTTTCTCTTTATGTGATAATTTTTACCTATGTGTATTTTAAAATATTGTAAAATGCAAAAAAAGAGAAACAATTTTGATTTCAACATCTTCAATGTTACGGTAACTAGCCTCTCTTTGAAATAGTGGGTGACTATTTCTATTCTCTGATAGTAGGGGAAGTTCCATTATTTGAAAGGTTGCATTAAACCTCTGCTGAGAGAGCAAAATAAACAAATAGTCAATTCACTGAAAAGGAGAGTGACAGGAAGATAGTTGCATTCATTTACATTTATAGAAAGCATCCTGAAAATTTATAGAAAGCATTTATCTGTAGGTGAGCTGTTAAATGGTGTTGTAAGAGTGCATATTATGCAACTAGACATAGGCATATCCAAATGAACAAGCAAAAAAGATTAGAAGAATTTAGGAAAACTCTGTTTGCTTTCATTTGGCATGCAAGAAATAATGAACTTGGTTCTCTATGTGCCCAGAAGATGATTGGCAGGGTATCATTAACAATGCAAAAATTAAATGTTTTTACTAATACAGTCCTCCCATATTCATTGCTGTAGCAAATGGAAATGCTAAACAATAACACACCTGCCACCTCTAAATACACATGCTGATGTTTATCATTCAAAGCAATAGTTTATTTCCCTAGTGAGGATACACTAAGCACTATCTGAGCCAAATTGTTAAGGAAGCAGATGCTCCTTCACTACTATCTACTTTTCCTTTTCTCTATTCACTAAAGCCTCAACTTATCATTCCACAGGAAACTGTTATCCTCATCCTTGGAATGCTAAGAGACATTAATTTGCGTGCTTCAATATCATATTTCAATAATTCTTCACTCCATTCTTTCCTAACACATCATATCTTTAGATACACTGTTTTCTCTTACTGTTTCTCTGATGGAGATTGAAGTTACCAATTTTAATGAACCATTGATAAAGTCAGAAATTAGACATTAGTTCTGTTAATTGGCTTCCACCAAACTGATTTTACAGATTACTTGATATTCTCAACACAACTTGTAAAACATATTAATGTAAAACATATGTTAACATTAACATATTAACTAAAGCTAGTTAGCTACTCTTTATTGTATCTGCACTGATTGTTGATTTACCAGGTATTGATTGGGTTTGCACACAAATCAGTTTAATTTAGATGTAATATTTCATCTAATAACATAATTTAATTAAACTTGTGTGTACCAGAAAAATATGCATATGAAAAGATAATTATTTTACCACAGTTACTGAATGGTTTAGATATTGTGGATATTGTCAGAAAAATCAACAACTTAATGACCACGTGTGGGAGTAAATTTCTCTCCAGCAATACTACTCAACATCTTTTTAAGGAGAGCTAAACTCACTAATTAATATATAGTTAAATTGAGAAATCACTGTACAATAAAGAGTTAACTTCCATATTACCTACAAAAAATAACTCAGAAAGCATTATATACATCACAAAATATGTATTTTAAAAACCAAGGAAAGAATATAGCAACTGCCTGCAACAAGGTAGACAAATTTTCATTTCCAGGGAAAATCATGTATTTTAAAGCTTAAAAAGAAAAAAATAAAGCTTAAAAAGTTACAAATAATTTATAACCAGCTTAATGTGACACAAAAATTAGCATGGGCAGACTTAAAGAGGGAATTTTATTTCTCTGTATTGAAGAAAATAGAATCATACTTTCAAATACAATTTATTGGTTAGTGATATGTCATCTTTAATCCAGCCTATTAAATAAATGGATTGAGTGCTAAAGGCAAAATTCTTTGAGTTCTATTTTGGAAAAAAAATGGTGGATAACTATGTGTCTTATGGAATTATAAAAAAAGTTAATAACATTAAATATACAGTTCATAAAATAGCATTTACAAATAACAAAATTCCAAATTCAATTAATTACTAAATCTTGACGAAAATGTGGCCTGAGTTTTTAACACCACTGCCCAAAACTCCTAAAGGACTATGGAGAACTTAAGGAAACTATAGGAAAACTATAAAGAAAATGTTTTAAGTGATATAAATCTAATTGGAATTTGGCAACATAAGGAAGGCGATGTTAAATGATGATGATTTGGTAGAAAAAAAATATGTCCTATGACATCATAACTGTCCTTCATAAAGCAAACAAATCTAGAAGGGAAATGATAAAATAAGGAAGTAAAAATAGTTTATGTAGTATCTAAATCATGCCTTGTTTTAAAAAAAAATAGTTTGTCTAATAGATGATATTGGGGCACCCAAGTGGTTCAATCTGTTGAGTATGGGACTTTTGATTTCAGCTCAAGTTGTGATTTCAGGGAAGTGGGATTGAGCCCCACACCAGGTTTCCTGCTCAGCAGGGTGTCTGCTTGAGATTCTCTCTCCCTCTACCCCTCATTCAATTCACATATGCTCTCTCTCTAAAATAAGTAAATAAATATTTAAAAATAGTAATATTATAAACAAGAGTGAAATTACTATGCTGTAAATTTACTATTTTTCATCTAATCAATTTACTGGTTTTGTCTTCTAAATAACTTTTTAATATTTTCTTAGAATGATGCTTTTATTAATTATTTTTATGATAAGTAGTTTCACAGAGTTTTTCAAATTATTACTAACTACATATACCAAGATAATTGATGACAGCATCTACATTATAGGGTCTCCAGTGTTAATGAAATTAGCAATAAGATATTCTTCTTGTTATACTCCCTGCAGTTCTTTTCTCTGAAAATTTTAATACATAGTTTCTGATCTTTAAATAACATCAGCCTATTTTTCTATGCAGAGTGACACTATAAATCCATTCATAGCTTCAGCAGCAAGTTTATCACCATAAAGAAGGTTTTTTCTAAATTGTTTACACCTGTTTTTCAACAATATTCTTAAATTAGAATTTACATCAATGATTTACCCAAATTCTACATGTCCAAATTAAAATTCAATTTCTTATCCCCCCAAATTTATTTCTTCTTCTTTGTTTACTTAATATATGACTCCTTTACCAATAACTTAGACATAAAACACTGCATCACTCATAAACTAATCTATTGGGCTAGATTTTCTCCTTCTTTTAACTAACCATCATTCTCTTAAATTATAAACCTTTGTTTTCATTTTACTTCTCTAGTTAAATCCTTCATTACTTGACTTATGAATTATAGTAATAAGATTCTAAACTATTGTGTACCAAAAAATAAAGGAGTATGCTTTTTTCCTTCAAAATTCTTTGATGAGTCTCTGTAAAATATACAGTAAGTACACATTTCCTTGTATGTTGTACAGAGCTACTAGCAATCCAATCATATACTAAACTTTCTGTAACATTCACCATTCTTTCACTACTTGTTACATTCTACTTTCAAAAATATTAATGTAACCTCATATCTCTGAGATTATTTATATTGCTTATATATATTTATATATAAATTATTTCTTAATCACTGTTAATTCTTCTTTGCAAAAATATAGTCACCATTTAAAGTTCAGACTGGATTCCATCTTTTCAAAAAGTCTTCAAAAAATATTTTTTTGATAATATGACTTTCTTCCAAGGTGGCAAATTTTCCTAATTTTAAGTTGGATTTATAGTTTTGGAAATATAATAAAGTTATTCATCATTAGTCAAATGGATAAAGTAGAAAGAATTGAGTATCATTTTTGGGAGCATGACTCTAAAATTTTAAATGCCTAATTTGTCTTGGCTGCATAATATGTTTGATATAGTATACAGACAGTTTTTAAAAGTGGTAAATGTGGTAAAAACCATGAGAACTACACGAGAGAACTGGGACAAATTCTAGGATACATAGTCTCTAAAAAGAGAAAGAGGAAATGAGGAAAAATAGCAATGTCCAAAGAGATATTGACTAAAATTTTCAAACTTCACAAAAGAAAAACATGCTACAGATTAATAGTAAATTTTTTGAAAACAGAAGACAAAGGGAAAGTCTTAAAAGAAGCAAACAAAAATAAATAGCACATTAAAAAGATCATATACTATAATCAAGTGGAATTTATCCTTAGGGTTCAGGATGGCTAAACGTGTGCAAATCAATAAATGTGACACATCATAGAATGAAAGACAAAAGAACATAGATGATCTCAATAGATAAAAAATGTATTTTAAAAAATGCAACATCTTTTTGTGATAAAACCCTCAACAATCTAGGTATAGAAGGGATATACCTTACTATAATAAATACTATGTATGACAAACATGCAGCTTACAGAATATTTAATAGCAAAAGGTAAAATCTTTCCTCTAATATGAGGAAAAAAACAAGTGTGCCCATGATCACCATTCTTATTCAACATAGCACTGAAAGTCTAGAGCAATAAAGCAAGATAAAGAAGTAAAAGGCATAAGGAATTAAAATTGTCTCTGTTGATTATGTACCTTACATATAGAAAATCTTAAAGATTTAACAAAACATTTGTTGGAACTAATCAATGGTTTCAGTAATGTTGTAAAATATTAAATCAACATATAGAAATCAGTTGTTTCTCTACACTAACAACAAAATATGAGAAAAATAAAGCAACAATTCTATTCACAATAACATCAAATCAATAAACTATTTAGCAGTAAATTTTAACTAAGGAAGTGAAAGATCTGTGCAATGAAAACTGTTAAGACTCTGATGAAAAAAATTTAAAAAGACACAAATGGAAAGATGTGTTCAAGTAAAAGAATTGATATTGTTAAAATACCCATACTACTCAAGGCATTTATAGATTCAATACAATCCTATGAAAATTCCAGTAGCATTTTTCATAGAAATAGAAAAAAAAGTCATAAAATTTGGAGGTTTCCACAAAAGATCTCAAATAGCCAAAAAATCCTGACAAAGAAGTTTAAACCTAGAGGCATCACACTTCATGATTTCAAGGTTTATTACAGGCTATAGTAATCAAAACAGTATGGTACTGGCATAAAAACAGATGCATAGGCCAGTAAAATAGATACAGCCCCAAAATAAAACCCCATATATACTGCCCTCTAATATTTGACAAGGGGGCCAAGAATACTCAATGGAGAAATTATAGTCTTTTCAATACATGGTATTAGGAAAACCAGAACATCACAGGAGAAAGTGAAATTATTATAATTATTTTTTTTGAAATTTCATTTATTTATTCAAGAGAGACACAGAGAGAGAGAGAGAGAGGCAGAGACATAGGTAGAGAGAGAAGAAGGCTCCATGCAGGGAGCACAATGTGGGACTCAATCCTGGGACTCCAGGATTATGCCCTGATCCAAAGGCAGACATTCAACCACTGAGCCACCCAGGTGTCCTGAGAAAGTGAAATTAGACCACTATCTCACGCCACTCACAAAAATTAAGTCAAATGTAACAAAGATTTATATATAAGACCTGATAAAACTCCTAGGAGAAAGCACACAAAAAATTCCTTGACATTGGCCTAAATTTTTTAGATATGACACCAAAACCAAAAGAGAGACTATATCAAACTAAAAAGTACAGCATAAAAGAAGCACAGCACAGAAAAAAAAAAAAAAAAAAAAAGCAAAAAAATAAAGAAAGAAAAAACATCAATCAATAAAATGAATATCAACTTATGGAATGGCAGAAAATATTTTCAAACTATCTGATAAGAAATTCATATCAAAAACATATAAAGAATTTATTCAACTCAATATCAAAAATACAATTACAAAATGGGGAGAGGGACTGAATAGACATTTTTTTTCCAAACAAGAAATATAGTGTCCAATAAGTACATGAACAAATGTTCATCATCACTATTCATTAAAGAAATCAAATCAAGAACATGAGATATCACTTCACACCTGTTAAGATGACTATCATCAAAAAGATGAGATAAAATTTGGTGAGGATGTGGAGAAAAGGGAGTCTGCACTGTTGGTAGCAATGCAAATTGTTATAGCCATTATGGAAAACAGAATGAAGGTTCCTCAAAAAATTAAAAATAGAATTGCCATGTGTTCAGCATTCTGATGTTTGAGTATATATCTGGAAGTAATAAAAACAACCATAGAAAAGAAGAAAATTCTGCCATTTGTAACACATTGAATGGACCCTGAGGCATTATGCTGAATGAAACAAGTCACATAGGACCCCTGGGTAGCTCAGCAGCTGAGCCTTTGGCTCAGAGCATGGTCCCAGGCCCGAGGATGGAGTCTGCATCAGGTTTCCTGCAAGCAGCCTGCTTCTCCCTCTTGTCTCTGCTTCTCTGTTTTTCATGAATAAATAAATAAACAAAACCTTAAAAAAAAGAAAGAAACAAGTCAGAGAAAGACAAATACTGCATGTGAATACATATGTGTGGGATTTAAAAAAGTGGAACTTGGAGAAACTGGAAGTAAGATGGTGGTTACCATGGGCTGGAGATTGGGAGAAATGGAGAGATGATGGACAAAGGGTACAAACTTCCAGTTAGGGGATTACTGGGTGGCTCAGTGGTTTAGTGCCTGCCTTAGGCCCAAGACATGATCCTGGAGTCCCACATCGGGCTCCCTGCATGGAGCCTGCTTCTCCCTCTGCCTGTGTCTGTGACTCACTCTCTCTCTCCCTTTCTCTCTCTGTCTCTCAGGAATAAATAAATATTTTTTTTTGAAAAAAACAACTTCCAGTTAGAAGTTTTACTCATTCTATTTCAAATCAAAATAACACTTTATTTAAAGAAAGTAGCATTGAAAAAAATGGTTTTCTCATATTTTATGCAGCAACAAAGGAGAGAATATATAGAGGTAGAGAAATTTAAACTACTTATTGAAATCCACTAACTTAAAACTGCCTAAAAGAGATAACTAGATAACCACTACGTGTTCAGAACAACACACATGCAAATTGAATTTTATGCAATATGATAGAAAAGAGTACTCTCCTTCTCTGAGCTTCCTCTTTGGCTAGATGGTGGTCTTTATTGTGATTTGGGCACATTTGGGTGAAAAACACTCATCAATTCATTTTTCAGCCAATTTGTACATGAAGCCAAATAAGTTGGTGTGTGTGTGTGTGTGTGTGTGTGTGTATTGCTTAGTAACAGCTTTCTCTTTCATCAATACTTTATGACTAAAGAAAAAAAATCTGCAAATTCTGTCACTTAAAAAATCCTCATGAGACCTTCTTTTGTAATAATTAGACTTTTATTTGCTCTTCTCTCACATAAAAGACCTAAACCTAAGAAAAATACAAACTGTGATTCTCTATAAATAGAAATGACAGGTAAGAAATTAGTTTCATTATATATTTGAAATAATTGCTATGATGTGAAGAGCTATCAGTAATTATAAATGATTAATCTCTTTATCTCTAATATACATATATTTTAATAAGTAACCCAAGATCCCTTTCTTTGTGTGTCAATATAGCAATGATGACATTTTCGTGTACTTTAGATTTAAGGATTTTATATTTCTCTCTTCCCAGAACTCTGGTCACATATACACAGAGACATGCAGATACAGATATCACATATACACATATGCTGTACATAAACACATATCTTGATATTTGCATCCAATATATTACAAATATGTATACTATATATCTTAATCTATAACAGGAAATAGACTTTTTTTAAATCTAAAGAAGTAGCAGAATTGTTGCTTTATTGATACCTATCTGAGCTTGCCATTAAACTCAGCAGCAACAGAAACTCAAAGATTATAGTTCATTTTCCCTGAAATAGCATTACAACATTTGTGATTATTCCAAACCCATCCTGGTGAACATTTATACTACTTATATAGTGTTAAGAGCCAGAATATTAAAGCCACAGTTATCTGGGCTTCAATACTTCGCCACTTGCCTGTGAGAATGTAAGCACTTTATTTAATTTTTTTTGCCTCATTTTTCTCATCAGTGAAATAAAAATTACCTCAACTTACACACTTTCACACAAAGTTAGAACATATTTATTGAATAATCATCAAATGTTCATCTGTTCTTGTCTTAATTTTTTTTTAAGTTTTTTTTTTTATTTATTTGAGTGAGAACGCATAAGTGGCAGGAGCAAGAGGGAGAGGGAGAAGCAGGCTCCCTGTCTGGAATCATGACCTGAGCTGAAGGCAGACACTTAACCAACTGAGCCACCCAGGGACCCCTCATCTATTCTTCTATGTACTCCTTTTCTCTGTAGAACTTACAATCATATCACATGCAATTAATTGTACATGTTTAAACTGCCTATCTCTTCACTAAGGAAATTCCATTTTTGTTTTGTTCATTGTTATGGCCTAGGATAGTATTTATATACTTCACAATAGGTAATGAAAATCTATTAATTGTTCATTGCTATGGTGTAGGATATTGTTTATATACCTCATAATAGGAAATGAAAACCTATCAATTTTATTAACCCTCTAGTTAAGCATTGTATAGATCTAATATTCAAACTTATAATCAGAAGATATGACCTGCTAAGTCTCACCTAAATGTAATTTGGTGTAATTCAAACATGTTGATTTTCTTGAGCTTCCTAATATTGGAAGTTTCCAAGTGTACAAAGTTTAGATTGTTATCAAACTCAGATAAATAATACAAATCATTTGCAACTTCTTAATATATAAACTATGGGTGTAACATTTGTTATCAATAAATAGCTTTCCATATATCTAAATACGATACTATTTTTATTAATAATGAGCATGGTAGATTTTGCAATTCATTACACAGATTTCCCTTCAATAAAGGACTTATGATTATAGTTGTTGAAAGTACTGATAGTAAAAAAACTTTAGGTCTCAGGGATCTTTAGAGATAGCTTCAACTTGGTTCAACGTTTCACTGCTTCCTGGGCTGGCCCACCTCTAATAATTAAATGAATGGGAAGTATAAAGTCCTGATAATAGTGATCTGATCATAAACTCAAGACAACTCTGAAAAGCCATTTTTATTGCAAGGATCTCAGCAGAATTAGCAAGATTACTGTTGAGTTTGTAGCACAGCTCAATTTATTTCCAATTGTGTTTTCTTCCTCTCCATTCCATAGGTGGCAATTCCAAATGTCCTTATTAATAAGCAACCTTCAGATCCAACTCAGTTTTAGAGTCACCTTCCTGGGGAACCAAGAAAACAACACTTCTTTGATAAAGGAGGAATTAGGATTATGTTTTGGACCTGAATCACTCAGCTCTTGATTGTCATTGGAAAATCCCATCACTGGTGGTAGCTGAGCACACAGAGTGCCTAGCAGAGTGCCACAGAGTGGCAAACCAATTGTTAAAACTAGCAGTTATGTTGAATTAGAGTAACTTACAGATGAAAGAGAATTTGCTGATGCATTTAAAAATATCAATCATAAAGATAATGACTTCAATGTCTATTTCTATGTTCAGGAAAGTCCTAGAAAAGATTGATATTAATCTGAGTGATTAATTTCCAATTATTGACTGAGGCAAGTGTAGAAGCCAGAGAGTCTCCTTGGTAACTTAGCAGGGAGTACAAGCATGTCGGCTATAGCAAGTTCAGCACCTTGGCAAAGAATAGAGCCTCATGGGATTACCTGATTTGTATTAACGTTCCAAAAATGATAATTGAAGATTTTCCTGCACCTTCTAAATCTTCAGTAATGACTCATGTCTTCCTATTCTGCTAAAACCATACTGCCTTGCTTGGAGATGATCCAGAGACTTTTTCTTAGTAATACAGAATGTGTTGTTCTGAAGATCTTTTTTCCCAAAGTAGGGAACAATTCTGAGAAGGTCCACAGCAAGAGTCCCATTGGATGATAATCTTTAACTACTGCTTTAGATAAATAACTGAGGATGCTATGCCAAGGGACTAATGAGCAAAAAGGAATCAGTTTCATTGTAATAGGTAATTGACTACACTGCTGTTACCCAATGGGATGAGATACATTTTAACACTGAAGTATTTTTATTTTTCATGTTTTTAAGGATTTTATTTATTTATTCATGAGACACACACACAGAGAGAAAGAGAGAGAGAGAGAGAGAGGCAGAGATACAGGCAGAGGGAGAAGCAGGCTCCATGCAGGTAGCCTCATGTGGGTCTCAACCCTGGGACCCAGGGATCATGCCCTGAGCCAAAGAAAGACACTCAACAGCTGAGCCACCCAGGTGTCCCCACACTGAAGTATTTTTAAACACCTATTAAAAATGTCTTGCCCAACTATAACAATAAAGACAAGAATAGGAACTCTGACCAGAGAAGGACATGAAGGGCAGTGTTTAGAGTCCCTGGATCAAACGACAAGGTAAACTATCAACACCAGTTAGAGTTGCTAGACAAGGGTGAGAAGAATCTAAAATAATAATAGTGGTGAGAAGCAATGAGAATCAGCTGCATTGGGGTCCCTGGTGGCTCAGCGGTTTAGCGCTTGCCTTCGGCCCAGGGCATGATCCTGGAGTCCTGGGATAGTATCCCGCATCGGGCTTCCTGCTTGGAGCCTGCTTTTCCATTTGCCGTTGTCTCTGCCTCTCTGTGTGTCTCTCATGAATAAATAAATAAAATCTTAAAAAGAGAGAGAGAGAGAGAGAATTAGCTGCATTCCAAGACCAACTGCTTCACTGGTCAAAACAGAATATTCCTTGAATTTTCCCCTTCTAAATTCAGAAAAATGTAGAGGTTAACTGTAATACTGGAGAAGTTGCTCCTAGAGTGAAGAAGTGAATCAGAGTGCATCAGAGTGCTGCCCAGCATGACCCATGGTGGACACTGTTGTGGGTTTTTCCAGAAGAACTTATTGCCTCACTGCTGAGCAATGTGCTGAATAATCTTCAACTCTTATCTTCTTTAGGGACTTCTTCAACATTAGAGAGTTGCCTGGCCATTTCTATGGCCCTCCTGTAGCCCATATTTAATATTAATTGATGATGGGATATAAAGTGTGGGCCATCCAGCCCAATACTAGGACACTCTGAAGAGATATTTAAGCTCAAGAACTTCCCATGGAGTTAGCTGGATTGTTGTTTCCACAAAATGGGTTGATTTCTCTTTCTCCCTCTGCTCAATCCTGCTTACTTCCCCACTTTTCTTAATACAAGTCTCCATTCAAAGAACATTTCTTAATAAATTTACTGCAACCAAACTCCATCTCAGAGATGCACTCTAGCCTCTCAATTCTAAATTTCATACACTTATTGGATGGCAGCATTCTTTCTTTGTTTTTGTTTTATTTATTCATAAGAGACAGAGAGAGAGACAGAGACAGAGACTCAGGCAGAGGGAGAAGCAGGATCCCTGTGGGGAACCTGATGTGGAACTCAATATCAGGACCCCTGGGTTTAAACCCTGAGCGAAGGCAGATGCTCAACAGCTGAGCCACCCAGGTGATCCAATGGCAGCATTCTTAACTAGAAAATTTTCTAGTTGTTTAGGTAAACATTGACTAATTCTTAAGATCTGTTATTAGCCAATCAACTTTTATTGTCTGGTTCTTTGTGGCTCGCTAACTTGTTTATTCATCACAGCATATTAGAATTTCTATAGAAAACCTATAAAGTTTCTATAGGTTTAACCAATAAACCTTTAAGAACTCTTCTGACTGTACTTGATCAATGAGCATTATTTTCACCCAGTACCCCATTTACTTAATTACTGATTGCTTCTCATCAAATCACTATTCCTTAGTTGATCTTCTTTGGTTCATTGTATCTATTTATCTAACCAATTCTTTTGGTACTTAACTTTTGTTCATAAAAATTAGTTATTACCACCATCCTCTCCATCTTAAAGAGATCTGTCCATCAGACAGAGAAAAAGATACCTATCCATATTAGTGATATCGTTTTTCTGTTTTAAATTTCATCTCATACTTGAGTTTTCATTCCACGTTATTCTCCTATAGACAGTACTAATTAAGAGATTTTTGTCTTTTTTCTGTCCTCTGTTTCTCATATATGTTTTGCACATTAGAATTCATTGTATTTTTCATCTTATGAAACACACTACAAAATAATGCATCCTGATGTTAGATCATTCTGAATGTGGAAAAAAAAAACAGTACATAGTAGCTCTGTGCTTTTTGGGCAAGTTATTTAATGTTCCTAATGTTGTAAAATAGTGAAATTTTTTCTTAGGGTATGGATTAGATGTGGACAGCTCAATGTTTAGATACCGGTGAACACTGGATAAATTAGGACAGGATGGCTGGAGTGAATGTGGAAGCTGTACATTAAGGTTTAGTATCTAAACTTAAATATATTTGTTAAGATGATTACACATAAATGAGATGACTTAATATTTAATTTGGGATCAATAGAGACACTAAGAAGTTATGATAGTTTCCTCTGCTAATATCACTTTCTAATTTGTTATTTTCCCCCATTTATTCACTCTTCATCTGCATAAAAACTTATTCTCTTTATTCTTTTCCTTGGGCAAAATATCTCAATTCCTATTTATTTAATTTATTGGATTAATATTTCTCTACTTTTCTTTCTATGATAACAGATAAAATTTATTTATTTACTTATTACTTAAATCTGAGCTCTTTAATGACTAGTATGTTTCATTTGCTGATTTTTCAAATCAGAAAATCTTAATTTTGTTTTCAATTTTGCAAATATAGAGGCTTCTGTCAATGTTCATGTAACTATTGATTGAAAAAGACAATCTGAAGCCAATGTAGTTTAATATATATATCTACTTTATGAAGAATATATTAATACAAATAATGAAATAGAATACCCAAGATGTAAAAAATCCTCAATTAAAAGTTTATAAGCAAATCTAGCTGTACATATCTAATAAAATTTTAGTAGGAACCCAAGTAGCTATATTCCATATGGATGTAACTTAGCAGAACAATAAATCCATTTATTTGTGTTAAAGTCATTTTAGATGATAGGTAGGGAAAGTTATGAGAAAAAAGTATATGAAATTGTGTCCAAAAAAGTGCTATTTAGTAAACAATGACCTGAATACATTGCATATTAGAGAAAATGACTTAAGGAATTTAAAAACAGGCATGCTGAAATTTTGTGGCTATTATTACTTGTTATAATAAAGGCATTTAACTGAACTTATCCAAATAAAATAAATCTAGGTCTTAAGACTGAATGTCTAGCTTAAATACAATATCATATTATATTCAAAAGTATATTACAATTTATATAAAAAAGACAGATATATTACTGAAATATTTCATTAGTATTAGGCTTTCTAAAATTTCAGCCTATTGATGTTGACAGAAAAAATAATATGAAAATTAAAACAACAACAACAATAAAGACTATCATTTGTGTGAAAAATATGATAAATTTGCCATAGGGACATATGCACAAAACATATGCAAGTCCTTAGAAAGGAAACTTTCCACTATTTCAATCATTATTATCTATTTATTCATATTTACTTGATTTGTTTATTTGTAAGCACCTACCATGTGCAGGTGTATCAGGCAGTATAACAGAAGTAACACTGCAGTAACAAAGTATTGAAAAATCCCCATAGCTGGATAAAACTAAGGTTTATATATTTAGTGTATAAAACTAAATTTACATCTCATCTGTGGGTTGGCAGGAAGATTTTGCTCATAAAAGTCAGCCAAGAATTTAAGGCATGCCAAGATTTCCTATAATCAACCTTGATTTAAAAAGAGCTCTGAAGCATATAACTACCAATTAAGCACTATTTCTCCAGTGAGCCACTGCCACTGATGGTAAAGGAGACCAATCCAGCTTTTCTCTTTGTTTTCTGGATCCACAGTTCTTCTTATTGGAAACACAGTATCATATAGATATTTTTGATTCAGTACATACACTGTACTATATCCTTGAGAATGGTGTCTCATTCTTGCAGAATGCCTCCAAGCTGGCACATCAGCTTTACCTCCTTTAGGCCATCGTAGCACTCTTTTAGGAAAGCTGCTCCCAGATAGTGCAATATGTGAAATTTAGGATGCCTGGTCAATTTCCATATTAATTATTCCTAAATTTATCTAATTTTTAAATGCAGTCCCAGTCAATATCCAAGCCACAAATGGAACTAAATATTTACCAAACATATATCAGTAAAATACTTGTCCTTAGACTATATAAACAGCCATTAACGCTCAATATTAAGAAGACAAACAACTCTGCAAAATAGGCAGTATATTCGAATAGATATTTTGTAAAGAATATCTAAGAATGGTTAACAAGAAAATGAAAATATGACTGATATTTTTAGTCACTTAGAAATACTACTTATATCCAGGATATAATATCAATATACAATCATTGGAAAGGTTACCATAAAAATAACTTAGTACCAGATGTTGACCAAGAGGTAGAGAAATTAGAACTTTGATACAGTGCCAGAAATGCAAACTTTGTATTCTTATTGAAAACAGTTGATATTCTTAACAATAGAGAACAAACTGAGGGTTGCTGGAGGAAAGGGGAGTGGAGGGATGGGCCAAGCAAGTGACCTGAATGAAGGAGTGCACTTGTGATAAGCACTGATTGTTACAGGTGATGAATCACTAAATTCTACTCCTGAAACCAATACTACACTATATGTTGACTAACTTGAATTCAAATTAAAAAAAAAGGAAAAGAAAAACAAATCAATCACTTCTTATAACATGCACTTTAATATATGACCCAAAACATCCCATTCCTATGTATTTACCCTAGAAAAAAAGAATATATATGACTCCAAAAAGATTCCTACGTGAATGTTCACAGTATCATGATTTATAATAGCCGTAAGCTGAAAATAAGGCCATTGTACCTCAACAGGAGAATGGATAACCAAATTGCAGTGTACTCATACAATAAGGAAGATGATTACAGCATTCTTCAATATAGCAAAACACTGGAAACAACTCAATGTCTCCACGAACAATGACATCTATCATTGGCTATAGCCATGCAAAGGAATTCTACTCAACAAAAAAAATAAGTGAAATATAAGCAAATGTGACCACATGAATGAAACTTAAAAGTGAAAGGAAAAGGTTAATTGTAAAAGACTATAACATTATTCTATTATGTAAAAATTAAAATGACAAAACAATATCTTATGGATTCACATGAATCTGGTAAACCTAGTTTTTCTCAAAGAGATGAAATAGTTAATAAAAAATTTTCAGTAGTTATCTCTGAGGAGAAGGGAATGGAAGAAGAAGCTATAGAAAAGAGGCACACAGTTCTTCAGATCTATTGGCTAACACCTATGTCTAAAAATATATGGATGTACGGGTATTTACTTTTATCCTCTTTATTTAAATTGAATGCATGCTCCATATGTACATAATACTGATGTATGCTGATATATATGTGTATATATATCATTTATGTATAATTAATATATTTCAAGTTTTTAGAGATTAAAAATAAAAAATGAGGTTCTTACTTGGCTAGAAAGAGGCTGAACTGTGTTTTAAAATGAATTTCTCTAATCCCAAAGTCCATGTTTTAAACCACAATCTTTTATAGCCTTCAAAATGTAATTTCAGAACAACTGTCCTTTCAAAGCAACTGAGTATGATAAAAGGAAGGGAATTGTTGTTTGTTGAACTCTTAGTTAGAAAGAGAGCTCCAACCTAATTTTCATCAGCTAGTAAAGCAATTTACATTTGCAGTTTCCGAGTGAAATAGGTGGAAGAAAGAAAATAATGATGAAAGAGGGGTAGGCCAACAAAGTTAGATTAAACTTCCATGAAATTCATGTGGAGAATGTAAAAATTAATGCTTTAATATAATACCTGAATACAGCAAGTGAATTCTTTTACCAAACGAATATAGAAAATAATTAAATGTGAATGCAAATAAATTTTTTTCCTGGGATAGATTAAATTGGTCAATGTAAGATCATTACTTCTTCTTGCTAATCTGTTTTATATTTCTTTTTTTTTAAATACCACCTATATTCCTTCACCTTGTCTTATTTTTTTTATCATTCTCAATTAATCTTTCCTATGTTATCTTAGCTGCTCATTCCTCATACGGAGACATTCAGTATTGTTTTTCATATTAAAATAAATACTATCCAAAAAATAAAAATTATCATGCATTGAAAAAATTGAAATCCAAGACTCATAGCTAGGGCTGAGTGTCCTACCAACTAGATTAAGCAGTCACCAGACTTCCCTGATTTCTCTCCTGACCCTGTCATATAAGTATATATGAACTTTGGCTCCCCTGTGTCTCAATATCCTCGTGTGTAAAATAACATCAAGAAGTTGAAGGGTTCCTGGATGGTTCAGTCAGTTAAACATCTGTCTTTGGATCAGGTCATGATCTCAGATTCCTGGGATGGAGCCCCAAATTGGGCTCCCTACTCAGTGTGGAGTCTGTGTCTCCCTCTCTCTCCACTTGCTCATGCTCGTTCATTCTCTCTTTCTCTTTCTCAAATAAATAAAATCTTTTTTTAAAAAAGTTGAACTTAGGATGCTTGTTTGGCTCAGTGGTTGAACACCTGCCCTCAGTCCAGGATATGATTCTGGAGTCTCGGTATTGAGTTCCACATCGGGCTCCCTGCATGGAGCCTGCTTTTCTCTCTGCCTATGTCTCTGTGTCTCTCATGAATAAATAAATAAAGTCTTTTTAAAAAAAAAAGTTGAACTTTATAAGATTATTGTAAAAATTAAATGAAGCCGTGTCTATAAAAATCTTAGAACAGGTCATGAAAATATAAAAATTTTGATAAATATTGTTTCTTATTGTCCAATCAACCTGTGTATATATAGCAATGCACTATGTGGTATATTGTATACAAGGTTGTCGAGTATATTAACTGAGTGTGATTTCAATAGTCAAATACGGCAAATATATAAATTCACGGGATGGACATGATGAGGATACAAATTTTACTTCTAACATGAAGATTAACAAAAGGCTTACCTAGTACAGAGATAATATGGAAGTGTAGACAGTGGAACTACCACCAGAAAAAGAATCCTAGTCTTTCGAAATCCTAGTCTTTTATTTTTTGGATAAACTACATGTTATCCTTTCCTTCAGGGAGTTTGGGAATGGCAGAATGAATGTCATTTGATATGATAGAGATAGAAAAATTATTCCTAAAAATTATTTAAATCCCCCAAAATTTGTTTTTAAGAACTTATCTGGTAATTTAAATACCTGAATCACCTGGTTTCATTGAATGCATCTTCTTTTGATTTTTGGAACACTCTCATGGTTCCTCCTGTAGTTTTTATTTTTAAATTGTATTCCAGACATTGTGTGAAAATGAACTGGGAAGCCTGTAGTTTAATACTTTGTTTCACTGTAAATGTTTATTTCCAAAATGCCTAAGCCTTTTCATTGTGGGTTGGTTAAGATGAGAGGGTTATCAGACAGTGTCAAGTTAGATTCAAGTTGAGCCAGTGATACAGCAACATTTTAATCATATTGAATTTATCTTTGATTATTCCAATGCCCCGAATCCCAAACCATATATATTTTTTCTCATTAATTCAGATTGGCAGAAAGTTGGAAGCAATATCAGCTGTCTTTGGTTCATTTTTGTATTCTATACCAGGAGAGTCTTAGAACCCAATTATCAAGAGAAATATGTGATTTACGTATGTTTTCCTGCTGCTTTGTATTTGTATAGAACTCTGAGGCAGAGAATATTAGGGAGAGAAATTTCTTGACTAAAGAGTTTGTCTTTGCATTGGTACTCTTATAGCTTCTGATGTATCCTATCAATAATAAGATTTTTCCCTTTGGCCCAGGGCGCGATCCTGGAGACCTGGGATCGAATCCCACGTCAGGCTCCCGGTGCATGGAGCCTGCTTCTCCCTCTGCCTATGTCTCTGCCTCTCTCTCTCTCTGTGACTATCATAAATAAATGAAAAAAAAATTAAAAAAAAAAAGGAATAGAATTATCTAAAAAAAAAAAAAAAAAAAGATTTTTCCAAGGCTGTCTATTTTCTCCTTGTCTTTGCTAAATTTCTCTACCTATCTATATCTATAAGCCTATCTCTATGTACAGAAACCACTACCACTTTGATCATACATAAATATCTTATTTTAAGGAGTCTCCTTTACATCTAATTCTCTTCACAATGTCTACATAATATGTGAAATTAATTTTAATAATATATTCAGCCAACCTAATATATCCAAAATTTTATCATTTCAACCCATAATCAATATAAAATTATTGAGGTAGATTAGATTATTTTTATGCTAAATCTTTAAATCTGGTATGCACTTTAGAGCATATCTTTAAAGTACATGCTAAATTTTCATTGATGATAATTAGTCTGCATGCATTTTATGAAATGTGTTGTTGAAAAAGTAGATTTACATAACCAAACTATTGAATAACCAGGTGAAGTATCTGTTTTTCTAATTTAATTGTAATTATTAATAAATAAAAATTTAAAATGTAGATATTTAATGTCACTAGCCACATTTCAAGTGGCTAGTGCCCCGGCCTGCAGGCGGCGCTAAACCGCTGCGCCACCGGAGCTGCCCCTATCTAATTTTCACATCTATAGACAAACACATTAGTTTTGAATGCATACTAATTTGAACTCTACAATACAGTGAAGTGGGACGTGAGTTTTCCTTTTTGTACTAAATTATAATAGAAAGACTAGAAGATCTGACAGAGAAATAATGAGATTCAAAATATGTTTGTCTTTGTCCTCTCTGTCTTTGTTTCTTCCAGAAATTGTTAAAGTGTTTGATATAAACAGGTATGAAAAGAAAACTGGTATGAGTTGCTTTTATGAATAGAGTATATCAGAAATTACAATCAGCACAAGACAGCATCTATTTTGCTACCTCTTACATGTAGATGTTAGTCTTACAATTTTTTTTTTAAATCTTAAAATCGGGATCCCTGGGTGGTGCAGTGGTTTAGTGCCTGCCTTTGGCCCAGGGCGCAATCCTGGAGACCCGAGATCAAATCCCATGTCGGGCTCCCGGTGCATGGAGCCTGCTTCTCCCTCTGCCTATGTCTCTGCCTCTCTCTCTCTCTCTCTCTCTCTCTCTCTCTCTGTGACTATCATAAATAAATAAAAAATTTTTAAAAATAAAATAAAATCTTAAAATCTTCTCTATTGATTATCATAGTAAACACTTCCTCGACATGTCTTTGCATCAGGACTTCGCTATTGTAGGCAATACTACTTCAAGATTTTGATAGCATAAACTTAGGAGGAAAATACCTACTCCAAATTTGTATAACAAGCTGATGGCAAGAAAATGAGACTCTCATTCCTTATGTGAATTGGGAACTCCATGTGTTCACTATATTTGCTTCATTGATCAAGACATTACTATGCTAACAGAATTCAGAGAAGCAACAGATGGATACTTTTATTTTTATCTAAAAGATCATCTGATACCTTAATGTCTTAATGTCACCCTTTTTTTGGTAACTTATATCTCTTACTCTTGCATATTATTGGTATTCTGTAGGCCTCATTTAAACTGGTTTGAAAAATCTCACAAAATCTCCAACCCCAACAATGCCAGGAGATGATTTTCTCCTCCCTATTATGTCTGCCTCCAGATTACCATTGAAATCCTAAAATTACCATGCCTATTTTAAACTTACCTTTATTCATTTTTACCACATAGATTAAATTCTGTTCTCTATCTATACTCAGGAGAATTGATTTAAACAAAACCTGTGGTTTCATCATTTCATTGTATCTATTTTAAATAGATCCAATTAGATTGTATTTGGTTTTGCTTTATTATTTTCCCAAAATGTCTACTGATAAATTTGATAGTGACAAATGAAAATAACTATTACATTGTAGGTGATACATGGGCTACTAATAACCACTAGTTATTAAATTTATTCAAGCCATCAGGCACCATTTTCAATAAAAAGGCAATTAGAAGAAACTATTATACTAAAGTATAATAATACTAAGTTGTTTGTTACGTTTGCTGTTTACTTTTTAGGAGCCTTTCAGCATCTTAATCATCGACTTGAAATCATTTGCTGGAAAATCTACTTGAATTAAATTAGAATATCAAGATTTTCCTGTCAGAAACTAAAATAAATCATCTGTATCTAGCAAGCTTTTAGCCTTCAAGTCCTTTGATGAAGAGATTATGATATTCTATCATCATTCTGACTTTTGGTGTAGCCAATGACCACAAATACTGTTACACACGATGGTCTCGTTGTAATTATCCACTTGACATCTGACCTTTAGAGATTAACCATAATAACTTAAAGTGTTAATTTTGCACTTGGGATATTTATTTTCTCTCTCCTTATGTCATTGGAATCATTTATAGCAACTGAACAATCTTTAAGTATCTGGCAGTAGTTCTAGTGAAAGGAGAAATTTAGTCCATTATAGTGAAATCCAGGTCAACAAAAGAAAGATACATTAAGTCATTTGTGCAGTTCACACTTTGTTTACATGAAAGTTCCTTACCTTTGCAGGTATTTTCTCCTTAGGGAAGTAGCAATTATGGAACTATGCATACTCTCTTTTTTAATATCTGCTTTCTTAGGAAAACTAAATTCAATAGCAGCATGCATACAGTATTAGACACTAATACCCTATAGCTGTATTTTGGGCATTTTTATTGTCCCTTCTTGTTTTGTAACTTAGATAAACATTGGGTGAATATACTTATTGAGCTTCTGGATGAATTGAGAATATTTGGATAATACATCTTTAGACAATTTAGACTACAAAGGCACAAATGAAAAGCTTAAAAAAAGTAAAGTCATCTTTTAAGATAGTATATTTGAAACAAGGGATATTAGATTCTCTAGATAAGTGTTTTCTAATAGAAATGTAATATGAGATGCATATGCAATTTACAATTTACAGTAGTCATATTAAAAAAACAAAATGACATTTCATCTTAATATATTTTAATACAATGTATCAAAATTAAAGTAATATATTTTAACACAATGTAAACAACAAGAATTATTAATGAGATGTTCACATACTTTTTCTTATACTAAATCTTCTAAATAAGTACATATTTTACACTTAATAGTTCATCTCATTCAGATCCTACATTTTATTCTAAGATTATTTATTTACCTTCAGTTTTCATAAAAGTTACAGTTGAAAAAAGAGACACACATACCAAACTTTTTTTTTCCCCAAAGTTTTTTCAAATTAACTTTTCACTAATTGGATTGAAGACTGAAAATTCATTCTCATTTAATGTTTGATTCAACATTGAGACAACTAGCTCATTTACCTAAGAATAATTTACTTCATTTTTAAGGAAAATATATCTATTTCAAAATTACATCTATGTTAAATAAATCACCTAACTTTATAGTAAATTTAGTACTTTTAGTGCTAAATTCAAAAGTGTGTTGCATAAATTGGAAAGTGGCTTCAAATTTATCAAATGAAAATGTTTTCTAAATTTTTTGTAGCTTTACAGCAATTTACATTATAATGTCCATAATTAAAATCTCTATATTGATTAATATAAGAAAATGTTGATAATGATCATTATTGATTTCCTTATGTTAAAATTCATTTTCAATACAAATCTTTGTACCTTTCTATCTAGGTTGCAAATAAGCTTTTTCTTTCCTACTGTAGTTCTAAATTGAACTTCTTCATTATAGTGCAATATAGTGAGAGAATATAAGCCACAAGACCATATTTTGTCTGTGATTAAATAATTTTAATCAAACATTCCTTTTATTTTAAGATAATTTTAAAGTTTAGTTAGTAGTGGAGTAAATCTGTGTAAAACTCTTCCACTATACAACTGATAAGCATTGTCAAAAAACTATCATAAAATTCATTGTCTTCTACTTCTGTCATCAATCAATTTGTGCAAAACTGAATGGTTTTGAAAACAATATACATGACATTGTCCAGAGTCTGCCTCAGAAAACTGAGCACAAATATTTTAAATATTTAGCAGAATAGAGAAAATCAATAAGAAAAAATCAATCTTTTGCTGTAAAACTCTAATTAATTAGATTATTAGTAAAGTTGGCATATAGACCATTGAGATAGTACTTTAGTTTTTTTTTTTTCACAAGTATCTGGTATTTAAATAAATAAATAAATAAACAAACAAACAATAAAAAAACCAAGTATCTGGTATTCTGTGATAAATGTAAATGCATAAAAATACACTGTGCAAGAGTCAATAACGTTAATGATTTTAATAAAATGCTTGTTAGAAAATTTGAAATCACCTTGAAACAAAACATACTGAATATGATAATTTTATAGTATTTCATATGTTGTAAGACATCTAAAGCTAAAGAAAAATTCTTAACCTTTTTCAAAATTTGAATAAATTAATTTTTGATGTGGTTTCAAAATTCTTCTATGATTTTGAATTTTTTAAAGATCTTATATAACTGTGGTGACTTGAGAGATGATCTTTAATTTATTATAACATATCTATAATATTTTATTTCACTAGTTTCTAACAAAATTTCTATAATAGAAATAATTGTTATTTGTACTTTTGTCCATCATTACGTCAAAAATCCAAGCTGTTTCACAACTTGCCAAACTAATAAGTTCATATTGTTAAAAATGTTTAATTTTTTTGGTGGATATTTAATTCTGATATCAAACAACTAATTTCAAATATTACCCTTGACCGTTTAAGGGAAACATCAAATTTGTGATGTATTTTTATATAAGGTCTTTTTATACTATCCACTTTATTAAACCGTTAAAACTTTTTTTCACACAAAAATAGCTTTTGTTTTGCTCTGCTGCAGAAACTGCAATCTCTATTCATACTGATATTTGGTATATATCTTGTTTCAATAAATTTTAATCATTAGTGTTCTGATCATAATTCTAGTTTCTGCATCTCCACTAGATGTTGCATCAAAAATATGGCTTTATTTTAATAGCAATGACATATGAGCAGCCAGTTTAGTATGGTCTCCTTAGGTCTGAAGGAACACAGGTTTAATGTTAGTGACTGCAAGTCTGACTGAAAAACAGTAAAAGAGGGGGAAAAAAAGAGATCTTCCCTCAATACTGAAAACACTAGAATGTCTGCTTCAGCCCTCCTTGCAATACTTGGCCAAGCTATGGTATATGTATGTATGTATATGTGTATCCACATATATAATAGAATATTAAATAGCCATAAAAAGATGAAATCTTGTATTTTTAACAAGGATGGACCTATAGGGTATTATGCTAAGTGAAATAAGTCAGACTAAGAAGACAAATATATAATTACATTCATACGTGGAATTTTAAAAACAAAACAAATAGAAAAACAAATAAAAAAGTAGAACTAGACCTACAAATACAAAAAACAAACTAATGGTTGACAGAGAAAAGGGGGATGGAGGGATGAGCAAAATGGGTGAAGAAGAGTGGGGGATACAGGTTTCCAGTTATAGAATGAATACATCATGGAAATAAAAGGCACAGCATGAGGAGTACAATGATAGTCCTGTAAGGTGACAGTAGTTACACTTGTGATGAGCATAGCATAATGTACAGAGATGTTAAAACACCATGTTTTTCATCTGAAAATAATGTTACCATTGTATGCCAACTATACTCAAAAATTTTATTAAAAGGTTCAAATGGCTTGTTTGCAAAAGTAAGCTAAAAATAGTGTAGCCTGCATGTAAGTAAAACATGTAAGGTACAATGACCAAGATCAAACCCCAAGTGACTTTCATATCAAGTCTACACCAAAGCCTCACTTCTATTTAATGATTCTTATTCATCTTTCAAAATTTCTTAACAGTATGCCATATATCAGAGTTTTTGAATATGATTTAAGTAAGCCCTTCTTTTCTCAATTCTTTGATAGTTGGATAGACAAAGTAATCAGGCAGAGATGAAAATAACCTCTATTGTACTGATAAGCCACATGGAGCTGTATGTAGCTTATACTTTAGGTTTCCATCCAAGCACAAATTCTAAGAATTCACCTTTGAAATAAACATTCTTAACCACCACATTACTGGTATATTTGGACAAACCACTGGACTCTCCTTTGCAGATAGACTGCTTACTACAGACAGTCAGTCAAAGAAAGCCTGAGAGTGAAGGGAAAGACAAAGTGGGATGGGGAGAGAGAGGAGAAAGAAATATATTATATACACAATATTTTAAAAATATATTTATAATATAATATATTTTTCAAGTTTGGAGCATACTTCTCATTGTAGGAAATGTTTTCTTCAAAAGTTTGGTGATTTTTAGATGGGCACGTCATATCTGATTGAGTTTTCACCAAGATCTCTACAGTTGCCTGGCTCCCATGATCCTCAAGGAAGGAGAGATATGCCATCCAGCATGGTGCTCTCTAGGTATGGGGAATATCTGCTCTTTTAGGGAGAAAATAACTGCAGGTCTGGTAACTCTCTCCCTGGTCCTAGCATTAATATTTTCTCCTTTAGCCTCTAGTAAAAGCTGCTGCTACCTGCAAAATACACTCAACTGCTGCTCCTCCATTATTACCTTGGTATGTATCCCTGGGTACTAAGGCACCTAGACTGCTTCCACTTTCTTAGTAATCCTCTCTTGAATGTGTGTTAGGTGATGATTTCCTCCAGTTGTGTTCTATAAGTCATCTGAGTTTTCCTACTTTCTTTCTACCATGGTTAATTTTATGTATCAATTTAATGAGGATATGGGGTTCCCAGATATTTGGTCAAACCCTGATCTGAGTGTTTCTTTAAGGGTGCTTTTAGATGAGTTTAATACTGAAATTGATAGACTAAATAAAGCTGATTTCCATTCCAAATGTAGATGGACCCCATTTTAGCAGCTGAAGGCTGGAAAGAATGAAAAGCTCACCATTCCCCAAATAAGAGGAAACTTCCTATGCCTGACCTCCTTCCTGTTAGGACATAGATCCTTTTCCTGCCTCTATACTGAACTGAAGCATTGACTCATCCTGGGTCTCAAACTTCTGGCTTTCATACTGAAATTACACCACTGGCTCTCCTGGGTTTCCAGCTTGCCAACTGTGATCATGGGACTGGCAGCCTCCATAATCTCACAAACCAATGCCAACTCATTCACACACACACGCGCACACACACACACATGCACACATATCATCCTGTTGGTTTTCTTTGAAGAACATTGACTAAATATATTAATAACTCTTCAAAATGTCTTTGTTAGTAAGAGCATGAATCCTTTTTTCTAATATGATTATAATTATATTATTTGTTTTCCTCTAACATGTCTGATTCTCTTTCTCTTTTTCTTTTAGAAACATTTATTATTTTAAATATCATGAATTTGGAATAGGAGAGAAGGTAAATTAGCACGTCCATCGTATCTTTATCAAATCTTTCCTTGTATTTTTAATAAAAATCCATTTTTTGTGTGTTATCTCTAGTTGTACCCATGCTGTTGTAAGTGGCAAGATTTCATTCTTTTGATAGCTACATAATATTCCTCTGTGTGTATGTGTGTGCGCACATGTGTGTGTATGTGTGTATACCACATCTTCTTACCCATTCACCTATTGATGGACACTTGGGCTGCTTCCATAGTTTGGCTGTTGTAAAAAAAAATGCTGTAATAAACATAAGGGTGTATGTATCCCTCTGTAATTAGAGTTTTTGTATTTTTTTAAATAGTAGTGCAATTCTTGGGTTGTAGGTTACTTCTATTTCTAATTTTTTGAGAATCTCCATACTGTTTTCCACAGTGTCTGAACCAGTTTGCATTCCCACCAACACTATAAGAAGGTTTCTTTTTCTCTGCATCCTAGCCATTTTGTTGTTTCCTATATTTTTTACTTTGGCTATTCTGACAGGTGTGACGTGATGTCTCATTGTAAGGTTTCATTTGTATTTCCCTGATGCTGAGTGAGGTTGAACATTTTGTCATACAATGTTGGCCATCTGGATGTCTTCTTTAGATAAATGTCTATCATGTTGTCTGCCCATTTTTTTTTTTTACAGTCAAAAATAGGTTTACTGGAATGTGTCTGCCCATTTTTAAATTGGATTTGTTTTTTAGATATTGAGTTGTATCAGATCTTCATATATTTTGATTACTAGTCTTTTATCAGATATGGCATTTGCAAATATCAACTTCTATTCAGTAGGTTGCTTTTTAGTTTTGTTGATTATTTCTTTCACTGTGAAGAAGCTTTCTATTTTAATGTGGTCCCAATAATTTATGTTTACTTTTCTTTTCCCTCCTTCAGGAGACATATCTAGAAAAACACTGTTATGGGCAATGTAAGAGAAATAACTGCTTCTTCAAGGATTTTATGGTTTCAGGTCTATTTAGGTTTTTAATCCTTTTTGTGTTTATTTTTGTGTATAGTGTAAGAAAGTGGTCCAGTTTCATTCTTTTGCATATGACTGTCCAGTTTTTCTAACACTATTTGTTGAAGACACAGTCTTTTTGCCATTGAATATTTATTTCTCCTTTGTGGAAGATGAATTGACCATATAATTGTGGGTTCATTTCTGAGATTTCTGTTCCATCCCATTGATCCCATTGTCTATGTTTATGCCAGTAACATACTGTTTTAGTTACTACCACTTGGCAATATAACTTGAATTCTAGTTTTGTAATATTCCAGCGTTGCTTTTCTTTACCAAAATTGCTTTATCTATTCATGCTGTTTGTGTTCCATATAAATTTTAGGGTTTTTTAAAAAAAAAAAAATTTTAGGGTTTTTGTTCTAGTTCTGTAGAAAATGGCATTGGTATTTTGAGAGGGATTGCATTAAATGTGTAGATTGCTTTGGATGGTATAGACATTCTAAAAATATTCATTCCTTCATCACATGAGCATAGAATATCTTTCCATTTCTTTGCATTGTCTTCAGTTTCTTTCATCAGTGTTTTACAGTTCTCAGAATACAAGCTGTTCACCTCTTTGGTTAAGTTTATTCTTAGATGTTCTGTTGTTTTTGTGTAATTGTTAATGGAATTTTCCCCATAATTTCACTTTCTACTGTTTCATTTTTACTGTATACAATTGCACAGATTTTTATACATTTATTTTGTATTCTGCAATTTTACTGAATTCAGTTATCAGTTTTAGTAGGTTTTTTTTTTTTTTTTTTTTTGGTGGAGTCTTTAGTTTTCAATACACAGTATGCCATCTGCAAACAGTCAGATTTTTACTTCTTCCTTACCAAATTGGATGCCTTTGATTCCTTTTTCTTGTCTGATTGCTGAGGCTAGGACATCCAGTATTATTGTAGAATAAAAATGGTGAGAGTGGACATCCTTCTCTTGTTCTTAACCTTAGAGGAAGAACTCTCAGATTTTCCCCATTGAATTTGATGTTCACTGTGGAGGTTTGATGTATAGCCTTTATTACATTGAGGCATACTTTGCAGAGAAGGTTTTTTTTTTTTTTTTTTTTTTTTTTACCATGAATAGATGTTATACTTTGTCAAAGGCTTTTCTGCTCTATTGAGACGATCATATGGTTCTTATTCTTTATCTTATTGATATGATGTATCTCATTGATTGATTTGAAAATATTCAACCACACTTGCAACCTAGAAACAAATCCCACATGATTGTGGTGAATGTTTTTTTTTAATGTATTGTTGGATTTGGTTAGCTAGTATTTTGATAAGTTTTGCACCTATTTTCATCAGGGATATTGACCTGTGTTTTTCTTTTTTGGGGGAGTTTTTCTGGTGTTGGTGTCAGGATAATGCTGTCCTCATAGAATAAAACTCAGAATTTTTCCTTTCTTTTCTATGTTTTGGAATAGTTTGAGAAGAACAGATATTAACTTTTCTTTAACTGTTTGGTTGAATTTTCCTGTGAAGCCATCTGGCCCTAGAGGTTTTTTCTTCGCAGTTTTTTGACAACTAATTCAATTTCTTGGCTGGTTTTTGGTCTACTCAAGTCTCTTATTTCTTCCTGTTATAGTTTTGGTAGTTTATATGTCTCTAGAAATGTGTCCATTTATTCTAGGTTGTCCAATGTGTTGGTGCATAGTTTTTCATAATATCATTTATAATTATCTGTAGTTCTGTGGTATTGGTTATTATTTCTCCTCTCTCATTTATTATTATATTTATTTGAATCATTTTTTTTTCTTGATACATCTAGCTAAAGATTTCTCAATTTTATGGATTTTTTTCAAAGAACAATTTCCTGTTTTTTATTGATCTCTTTGTTTTTTAGCTTGTTTTTTAGTTTATATATTATTTATTTCTACTCTAATCATTATTATTTCCTTCCTTCCTCTGTCTTTAGGTTTTGTTCATTGCTCTTTCTCTAATTCCTTTAAGTGTGAGGTTATGTAGTTTATTTGAAAATTCTCTTGCTTCTTGAGGTAGGTCTATGTGGCTATATACTCTTAGAACCATTTATCTGCATCCAAAAGATTTTGGACCATTGTATTTTCATTTCTATTTGTTTTCATGTAATGTTTTTTATTTCTTGGTTGTCCCATTCATTGCTTAATTATATGTTACTTAACCTCCATATATTTGTGGTCTTACCAGATTTTTTTCCTGACATCTAGTTTCATAGCATTATGGTCAGACAAGATTCATGGTATGACTTTTATCTTCTTGAATTTATTGAGATGTGTATTGTGGTCTAATATGCAGTCTATTCTGGAAAGTGTTCAGTGTGCATTTGTGTGCTTCTGAAAAGATTACTATCAATTATTTCTTTTATGTTTGTTATTTAACTGTTTCATGTACTTGAGTGCTCTCATGTTTGCTGAATAAACATTTACAATTGTTATATCCTCCTCTTGGATCATTCCCTTTGTTATTCTATAACGTTTTTATTTGACTCTTGTTACAGTCTTTTAAAGTCTATTTTCTGATATCAATATTTCTACCCCAGCTTTCTTTTGGAATCCGTTTACATGATGAGTGTTTATCCATCCCCTTACTCCCTATCTGCAGGTGTCTTTCAGTCTGAAATGAGTCCCTTGTAGGCAGTATATAGATCCATCTTCTTCTTCTTCTTTTTTTTTTTTTTTAGTTTTTATGTGCTCTATCACATATGTCTTTTTTTTTCACATATGTCTTTTGATTAGATTTTTTAATCTATGTACATTCAAAGTAACTATTGACAGATATGTATTTATTGCCATTTTGGTACTTGTTTTGTAGTTGTTTGTATAGATTTTCTCTGATCCTTTCTTCTTTTTCTGTCTTTCATGGTTTGTTGGTTTTTTTGTTATTGTTGTTGTTTTGGCTTTCTTTAGTGATATACTTGGATCCCTTTCTGTTTATTCTTTGCATATATATAACTGGGTTTTTTATTTATAATTGCTGTTAGGTTTATATATAACATCTGCATATAGCCAACTATAAGAAGTTGATGGTTACTTAAGTTTAAACCCATTCTTCACTCCTCTGTCTCCCATGTTTTAGGTATATGGTGTTGTATTTGCATACTTATATTTTCTGAATCCTTTGTCATATATTACAGAAATATATGTTTTCATTGCTTTTGTGTTTTTTTTTACCTTTTATACTGTCACCTCTGGTCTTCCTTTCCACTCAAAAATTCCCCTTTAATATTTCTTGTAAGGTTGGTTTAGTGGTCATGAACTCCTCTAGTTTTTCTTTATCTAGGAATCTCTTTATCTCTCCTTCAATTCTGAATGATAGCTTTACTGCATAGAATATTCTTGGCTGCAAATCTTTCCCTTTCAGCATTTTGAATATATCATGCCACTATTTTCTGGACTGCAAAATTTCTGCTGAAAAATCTCACTTTATGGGATTTCCCATGTATGTAACTGTCTTCTTTTTTTCTTTCTGCTTTAATTGTTATCACTACTTCTTGTCATTTTAATTACTATGTGTCTTGGTGTGGACCCCCCTGAATTAAATTTTTGGGGAATCTCTGTGCCTCTTAGATCTGGATATCTGTATTCTTCCCCAGATTAAGGAAACTTTCAGCTGCTATATGTTCAAATAATTTTTGTGCCCCTCTTTCACTCTTCTTCTTCTTCTGAGATCACTATAATATGGATATTATAATGTCTTATGCAGTTATTGAGTTCCCTAAGACTATACTCAATTTGAATAATTTTCTTTCCTCTTCTTTGCTCAGCTTTGTTACTTTTACTGTTCTGTCATCCAGGTTGCTCATTCATTCCTCTGCTTCATATAGCTTGGCATTTTTTCCATCCGGTTTATTTTTTATTTCATTTACTGTGTTCTTGATTTCTGATGCTTCTTTTTAAACTCTGTGTTAAAGGTCTCACTGATGCTCTTCATTATTTTACCCAATCTAATGAGTATCTTTATGATAATTACTTTAAATTTTCTGTTAGGCTAATTACTTACGTTTGTTTCATTCTGATCTCT